>NC_045769.1:45860909-46163939 GCF_008692025.1 Phocoena sinus
CAATGCATAACTTACAGTGAATCTTCGTGGAAGGGGAGGAGAACCAGAAATTTCTGGGAATAATAGTAGTATTTATCACAACTTGCTTTCTTTTGATCAGCAAGTATTATGTTCACTTTCCTCCCCATGTGAGAATTTAGACATCATCACCTCAAAAAAGAAAATCCAAAAGCCTATTCCAGTCATGGTATGGAATTTAAAATCCAGATCTCTGAGTAATGTGCATTGGTTTATTCATCAGGTCATAATGTGGCTTCCCTTGGTCTGGAGAATAATGAGCTAAAAGGAGCTAAAATGCACCACCTTCCCAACCAGATACACCCATAATATGCAATGGTGGAAAAGAAAAACAAACAGAAAATTACTCCCATTCAGAAAGAGGAAGAATGGGGACTTTCTACAGACTCTGGCTCACAGCAATTCTAAAATTCCAATGGGAAGATATTATGAGACTCCCTTCCCTGGGGGTATGGAATGTTCCTTGTTTATGCCCTGATTCTATTCCTTGGGAGGAACTTTGTTCATTGTTTTTTAAGTCACTAGCTAGACCCTCTGGGAGAGTATTCCTTTTCCAATATATTTCTTGGCCACATCTTAAGTGGACACTGGGGAATATGCATTTCTGCTTTCTTAACTCATTTCCTGCCTATATATGGTTGGGTGCCTAAAGAGTATTTAAAGTCTGGAAGAGGAACAGACTCCTCAGAACCTCAGTAAGATTATCATCTCTCTGCTTTTAGTCAGCTCCTTGGGCCAATAACCAGACCAACGATATTTTTTAAGACATAGTTCCCAGAACTGCTACATTACTTAGTTGTCTCTTCCATGTTCTCTCTCTCTCTCTCTCTCTTTAGTGTCAGGTACTTTGAGGCCTGAGATATAATAATTTTTTTTTCCTAACTTAAAGGACTTAAGAACGTGATACTCTTAATTTGTTCCTGGCCCAGAGGTAATTTAATCAATTGAAAGGTTTTAATGGATTTTGATCTCACAAAGCATTTCTCAATCTTATCTTTCACAGTTTGAGATGGAAAAGTAGTTTCTGGACTCATTCTACTCACCTTTTTCTCTGCTTTGGAAACTGTCTAGTTCTTTTCTGAGTTCATTTGTATCTTGCAATTTATTGCCAAACTATCCAGTGGTAACCAAAACACACAACTAACGTTTTGCTTTCCAATATACTCCCCTAGAGCTACAAGTGCATCGGGAACATAATCTACTTTTCATGTTATTATAGGTCTTAGCAAATATTTCACCATGCTGTAGAGCACAAATCTCCATCTTCTCAGTTTCCAATACTTTTCCCCACCAGCAGCTATTAGATCCCTAAGACAGTAAGACATATTTTAGGTTTTTATTAGGGAATCAGCATGCTTTAGGTACAACTTTCATATTCATCAAGATAATTAATGGGTAACAAATAACCCAAAAGTTCCAATGGTTTAAAGCAACAGAGGCACAAGGCAGTTGCCTTCCTATACACCAGCAATTAATAATTTGAATTTGAAATTAAAGAAAAACAGCATTTACAATAGCACCAAAAAGAAAAATAAAACAATTATAAATCTACAAAATATGTAAGAATCTGCATGTGGAATACTGCAGATTATTGATGAAAGAAATCAAATAATATTTAAGTAAATGGAAAGAAAAGATATTTCCATGTCCATGAATTGGAAAATTCAACAGTGTTAAGATGTTAGTTCTTCCCAGCCTGATCTAAAGATTAAACATAATCCCAATCAAAATCCCCACAAGCTTTTTTGTAGACATAAAAAAAAAATTCTGAAATTTATGTTGAAAGGTAAAGGGACTAGAATAGTCAACACAATTCTGAAAAAGAAAAATAAAGTTGGAGTGTTCTCAATACCAGATGTATTATAAAGCAACCAGAATCAAAACAGTCTGTTATTGACAAAAAATAGACATATTGACTAATGGTACAGAATAGAAAGCCCAAAAGTAGACCCACACAGATAGAGTTAACAGATTTTTGACAACAATCCAAAGGCATTTCAATGAAGATAGGCTAGTCTCTTCAACAAATAGTAATGAAATAGTTGTATGCCCTTATTAAAAAATATGAACCTACTTGCAGATCTCACACCTTACACAAAATCAACTCAAAATGGACCAAAGATATAATGTAAAATGAAAAGCTATAAAACTTCTAGAAGCAAAATAAGAGAAAATCTGCATGACCTTGTATTTGGTTATAAATTTTTAGATACAACATCCAAAGTACCATTCATGAAAGAAAAAAAGTACTTTATTAAAACTAAGAACATTTGCTCCATGGTAGATACTATTAAGAGTGTAAAGAGACAAGCTAGAGGTTGAGAGAAAATAGTTGCAAATCACATATTTGATAAAAGACTCGAAACTGGAATAGGCAAAGAACTCATAAAACAACAGATTTATTTTATACTTATGCTACATTTCAATACAGATTGGTAGGGGTTTTGCTCATCATGGTCACTCAAGGAATCAGACTAATGGAGCCTTTGCTGTTCACAGGAGACAGGGTTCCCCCATCAGCTGAAGAGAATATGGAGAATTGGACAAGTTTTAAGTGTTCTCACTAGTAATTGGCATGTCACTTCTGATCATCTTTCATGGGCTAAAGAAGATAATATTACCTGAGGTGTGCCCTCAGAAGAAAACTTCCAGAAGAAAACACTGGAAAATTTTTTCCAGTAAACTAGTAAATATTCCATATCAGGTTACTTACATATGCACAGACAGCTGAGAGGCCATTTAGATGACATTTATTGAACACTGCATAAGTAAAAGTAAATATTTCATGGTATAGGAAGCTAGCTACTTCCCATCTTTGCAGGAAATTGAGTCTAAAACATTAAAGCATTCAGCTTTCCTTTTAGGTGTTGGATTGTAATGTAATCATTAGATACTCATCTTAGAAAATCATAAGACCTTTAAGAAGGCAGAAAGATGAAGGAAAACAAATACACCTTTTGAAAGTGATTTATGCAGTGAAGGTCGTTAGAAACAAAACAATTTTAGAGGAATGTCTAATAAAACCATGTAAACCGTGGTGGTTTCTTCTAAAGTTGCCGAATTCTTTGGTTCAGTTAGACATCTCAAGTGAACTTAAAGACAAGGAAAACATGAGAAGACCACATGAGGGGCTTCCTGAGTCAAAGTAAAACCATCACATTAAACCAAGTTATAGAAGTTTTTATGTTCAAAGAACTTTCATTTGAGAAATACAAATTATTCAAATTTTACTCATTTCCATAGGTTTTTTAGATAAAAATTTAATTTACTATCACAAACCACTGTCATTTAAATAGGTCAGTACCTCTAAATATTTATGCAAGTTTTGGTGGTCTTACTTCTTTGAGATGTTTCCAACTTTCAGTTAAATTCAGTACAGAAGTAGATAATGAAAATTTTTCTCTTTCAACGAAGAGTGTAAACCTATCATTGGAATAAAATACATCAATAATACATAAATGTCCAGTATCTGATGGGCCAAATGGAGTGGTCAGGAAGTATGTTTCTCCAGCTTTGTGAACTTGACTGATGAAAGAAACAAGTTCAATGTATATTAGTAGCTAAGCACAAATTTAGAAAAAAAAAATCACTAATTGCTTATCAATTTGATGTTTGATGTTTCTTTTTCCATTTTAGTACAATCAAGAATCACAGGCAACCACTACATAAAATGCTGTTTCTTTTTTTTCTTACAATAATCAGCTTTTTAATCTTGCTTTTATGGTTAGTTCTATCACAAGTTATTGGCCTGAAAAGAACAAACTGGCAAGACATTTCTATAGATCTCAATTAAAACAACAACAACAACAACAAAATAAAAAACAGATTAAAGAAACCCCAGCTAAATCTGAAAAGAATATTTAAGTCTGTGGTTTCTGAGTGATAAATTGTGGGAACAAGGGATAAATGACATCTCAGAGTTATAAACTATATGCTCTTTGAAATAAATGGCATATTGAATGTTGCCTTGGATATATTCAGAGTATTTCAGCGTTTAAAAGGGCTCACAAATTTACCCACAAAACAATTGTTGCTTATTAGTTTTTCAAATGAATTTCCAAGAAATGAATATTGTTTTTAGTTCACTAAGTTTGTGCTTGGTCCAATACATGTTTGCATGTTGCCATTTTCTCTTCTATTAACTCAAAGTTATAACAGAGAAATAGCCTCATATACATTTCCACAAATACATGTGAATATAATGGGTTTCTTTATATACTGTAGCCAATTCTTTTTTTATATAGCCAATTTTCTTAAAATTGAAAAAAACAACATCTATCTCAAAGGATTTTTATGAGAATTACATGAATATATATATCAATATATAAAATATATCATATATATATATATATATATAGAGAGAGAGAGAGAGAGAGAGAGAAAGAGAGAGAGAATAGATCCTGGTATATAGTTAAAGTAAAAGTAAAGGCTGGATAACTGTTAGTAATTATTATTAAATTCATTGTCTGATATTCAAGAATTGTTAAGACCATTTCTTTTCCATCTTTCTATCTAGACTTCCTTTATATTGATGGCCCCATCTAGAACAAATCAAGTTCTAAAACACTTTAGGAATGCTTTTCTCCAGGTCTTGATATTATTGCAGTTGATGTTGTCATTCTCTTCATTGTCATCATTTTATTCAAACTATGATCCCTTCATTTCTCACCTATTTGCATGCATCCAGGAATTATACATCACCCAAAGGCAAGATCAGTTTCACAGGTTGTTATAAGTTGCCTTAGAAAGAAGTGATATCATTAATCTTCCTTTGAGCTCATATGGTATTTACTATATTCTTGAAATTTAGAAAGGTCTCTAATCAAGACCAAATTGGTTATCTTAATATAAACTGTGTAACAATCAAAATTATTATCTGTTGGTAAATATTTTTTGAAGGATTGAGAGGCACAATTTAATAACTTTATTCCTTGCTCAGTTCTGATTATCTGATGGTTTCAAAATTGACTTTGCCTTAGTATCCTTTCCCATCTACTTCCATAGATATATAATCATAGTATAGCTACAGTAACATTCCAGAAATTTTTTTTGAGTAACATATTCTATGGGAAAACTAGTTGCAGTGTAATTTCTCAAAAGATTGTTCTTTTGTACCTGCACCTCCCACCTATTAGATAAGTATGGTTTCCTTTTATCTTGGTAGAAGGAGATAAGGTAAATTTTCATCCTTCATTTTTATTTTATTTTATTTAAAAAAATGTTTATTTATTTATTTGGCTGCACCAGGTCTTAGCTGCAGCACGCAGGATCTTCAGTGTGGTGTGCGGGATCATTTTTGTTGTTGTTGTGGCATGAGAACTCTTAGTTGCAGCATGTGGGATCTAGTTCCGTGACCAGGGATGGAACCTGAGCCCTCTGCATTGGGAGTGTGGAGGCTTAGCCACTGGACAACCATGGAAGTCCCCTTCATTTTATTTTGTAAGTCAGAGAGAGGAAGAAAATTGAGGTTTCTAATTAGAGCTAGTGATCACTGGACAAAGTCTATTCTTGTGGATTGCTATCTCTGCTGCCTGTGTAGGCAACCATGTTACAGTTTGTGACCTCACCCCTCTCTTGCCTCAGGGATCCAGTGGTAGCCATCCTTAGGCTGGCTACTGGTCTTAACAATGGACTGCTGAAATAGTGTACTAATCCAGTCAGGTTCCCTCTACAACTCTGGATCAGACTATGGAAATAATTTACCAATTAAGTAAAAGGACAAAACTTGAAAAAATGCTATACATGTGAGCATAGCACATATATAGATAAAACTAAAATTATGAGAAATCAGAGGAAATCGGTTGTGAAAAATGCATTAAGAGAAAAATCCAGTAGCTCATGAGAGAAACAACATAGCCACTAAGATTCCCTGGATACTTACCACCATTCTGATTCCCATTATAGTCCTTCCCTTGTCATCTCTAAAAACTTCAAGAAGTTTATTTATGGGTTTTTATTTTTTAACTACAGCATGTATAAATTATTGAATAAAGGATAATATGCCTCAGTAGGGGCAACAGATAGTGTGCATGAATTTCACTAATTTTCACTATCTGGAGGAAATGAAGACTAAGAACAAATTTCATAATGATGAATTGTTTAGCACAGAATGTATTACGAAAGGCCTTTTTGGAACGGCTTAGCAGTAAAATGGTTTATCATGTGAGAGAATAGATTTATGTTTGCTAAGGAAAGTATGAATAAAGGCCATAGCACAGCTGTCTCATAAAAAAAAAGTTTTATTTATTTTTGAATGATAGTTTTATGTATAACATGCATCTAAAATTGTTAGCTTTACCTAAAGAAAATTGAGGCCGAGGTGGAATGTATTAGTTTTGTATTTCTGTTTAACAAATCACCACGAACTTAATGGATTAAAACAATGTCCATTTATTAGTTCAGTTTTGTCAGACACAAGTCTGGTCTGGTGTGCCTGGGTTCTCTGCTCAGGGTGTCACAAGCTGAAATCATGACATTGGTTGGTTAAGTTCTTATCTGGAGGATCAGTGGAAATATTACTTCTAAGCTCATTCTTGTTCCTTGGCGTTGAAGGGCTGAGGTCTTCATTCCCTTGCTGTCAACAGAGACCTACTCTCAGCTTCTAGAGGTCACCCACATTCTTTGTCAAGTGGCCTCTTCCATCTTCAAACATGCAATGGTTGGATTTTGAATTTCTGACTTCCTCTTCTGTTACTAACCTCAGAAAACTCTTGGCTTTTTTTTAAAAAAAAATTTGGCTGTGCCACATGGCTTGTGGGATCTTAGTTCCCCAACCAGGGATTGAACCTGCTCTCTACACAGTGAAAGTGCAGAGTCCTAACCACTGGACCACGAGGGAATGCCCAGAAAACTCTTGGCTTTTAAAAGATTCTTGGGATTAGGTCAAGCTTACCTCAATAATCTCTCTTTACTTGAGTCAATTATGACATTATAACGTAACCTAATCATAGGAGTAATACCTGTTTTATTCACAATCCTAGGGATTAGGATAGAATATTTTGGGAGACATCTTAGAATTCCGTCTACCACAGTGATATTTTTACATAGATCTCTAGATACAGACAGGCCTGTTAATACCTATATAATTAGAGTATTAGAATGTGATTTCTACAAATTTGTAAATTCAATATTTAATATTATAAGATCAAGGGAAATGAAATATAACTTATATAAGTAAAGAAATAAATGCAACGTAAATAGGGAAATCAGATACCTGGTACTCATTTCTGGCAATTTAATCAAAACTACTGAGAAAAGATTTCAATTAACCTACTTATGGTTTTGAAAGACATAATGAGACATTTTAATTATTTGATTAAACATCTACTCAAGGAAAAATTGTTTGATGATCTATACTGTATTCACTATAGACAAAGAATTTAGCTGAAGTCTGTACTACACAGAAGGAAACAAATTTAATTAAAAGTGACAACCTCGTCACTTTGAGTACCATCTATTGTTTGCAACTGAGAAAATTACATTTATATTAGAATTAGGGATTGAAGAAGAAAGTACAAGAAATTCTCAATCTACACCTCTTTATTTAACTCTTGAGGAAACTGATCCAGAGAGATTGTGATTTGCCCAAGAAGATATAGTCATTTGATGGCAGAATTGAGACTACAGTTCCTATCTCTGATCCCAGAACTTTGTTTCTTTTGCTACTCCTTTACATGACTGACATCCTCATTGTCTCTTATGTCATTGTCCCAACTGGATTCGAAGCACGAGTGTGAGAATCTGTTTAGTCCCTTCCTCTGCTTTGAAAAGAGCTGAAGAAGTAGTCACTGTAAACCAAATTAAAAATTGAGTCCATTTAAAATAAAAATTAAAAGAACAGCATGACAGAACAGAACAACATGCCTGGTTATGACAGCTAGACATAGCAAGAAACACAAGATTTGAGTCAAGAACATGGTATACAAGCCTTGGCTCTGCCACTGACTGACTTTGGACACAGATATTGGCACTTAACCCCATGAGCAATTATGAAAGTATGAAGGAAAGATGAAAGATTAAATATGATATTAAGGTTCAAATGAAACTTTCAACAATGGACTTAATTTTATGCTTAACTCTGATATATTTATCATAATATAATTAACATCATTTCTCTGCACATTGGTGATAGCTAGAATTAATTCTTACAGTTCTCTTTAGTTGGCAAAGCCCTTTCTTGGTCAGAATCAACCTTATTCCAATAACTCTGGTTTGCAGAAGATGATAGCCAGCAGTGTTGGAATTATTCATGTGGATTATGGGCAGGGATTTTGGTATCTGGACTCAACTTTAATGAATTTGAGCCAAGGAAAACACTTCATCAAAATCAAAGGACTCCAGATTTATTATTTCTTTTTTCTTTTATTTAATAGAGCTCTTAAGTATAAAACAAAGAACTTTCATTGTCACAAAAGACCTACTTCATCTTAATTATAAAGGATACTCTCTCAAATGAAAAGTTGTACATTTTAGAAACATCAAAATAATCATTCAGGATGCTCCTCAAACCAGTTATAGAATTGTAGGGCTGGAGAGAATCATAGAGATCATTCATCCCAACCTGGTTATTTTACAGGTGAGGAAACAGAGATACACAGTTTAATTTATGGATGAAGGTCTTGAAAACCCAGGACACATCCTCCAGGTTTAACATATTTTGTATCACATCATGCAACTTTTCAAGTACACATAACTTTCACTTTTTGATCTGAAAATATCCTGCAGTTTAGGATTGAGGAACTGAAATATTAATCATTCTCCTCTAAGACATTCTAAGTCTGTTTAAAGTAGTTATTGTCATTATTATCGATCTTTAAATTAGCTTAGCTTTTACTTTTTAAGGTATATCAATGAAATAACTGTATTCTTCAGGTTTCTCTACAAAAGTGTTTTTTAAATTTAATTGCATATTGAAATCAGCATGGGAGCTTTAAGCAATACAGGTCCTTGCATCTCACTTTCAGAGATTTTGATTTATTTAATCTGAGATGTGATCTGGGTGGGATCTTTTAATAAAACTCCCTAGATGATTCCATTGTAAGGGTAATATTGAGAACCACTGCAAGATCAACAAAGTAGGCAGTGTTGATGGCAAGAATCTAAGCTATCGGGTAACACAATTCTGGTGTCTTTCTTCCATATCTTGTGAGTTCCTTTATTAACTGATCAGAATGTTAAATGGAGAATTGGCACATTTTGCTCCTACTTTTACAAATTTTTTTGGCTACTAAAAGTCTAAATATTTGCTAAACACCGTTAATATAAATACAAATAACATGTATACCCTGTCCTTAAGGAACTTCCTGTCATGGTGGGGTCAGATTAGGAGGCATTCTTGTCAAGGAAGCTTATAAGACAATGAGAAGTGTCCAGACGAGGCATGCATGGCTGATTTTGCCCACTGACATTATTCATCTATAGTACTAGTTGTGCATGGAGCATTTCTATCTATCCAGATATAGTTCACCTGGATGTAGTATATCATTTTGTGACGAACAGTTAAAAGAAAACAGTTCTTGGATAGGATGGCTGGTTTTCCAAATTCACTCAAATAACATGGATGGAGAATAGACACTTTCCTCCCTCATTGTGCTGGAAGTGCGTGTGATTTTGTATGAGTCAATGAGTCAATTGACGTTAAAGAACAGTCAATAGAGTTCAAGAAAAACACTTCTGCTTATCCCCGAGCACACCCTGTTCATTCATGCTTCCCTCCAGCTGCATGAACACTTCTCTCCAAGAACATAACCAGGCAGATTCTTGCCAACATGTGGGGTGGATCTAGAAGGTGTATAAATAGTGATGAGGAAGAGATGAGAAATATGTTTTCATAAATGACTTAGAGTAATTTAAAATATGAAACCTCTGCTACTGAAAGGAATCAAAAAAAACAATTTAACTTCTAGGTGCTGTAGCTATTTTTTATTTTATTATATTGTATGTACATATGAAAAAAATTTTTTTAATACTTAAAAAACACAATCAACTAGCGAGAAATCAAAACATTTATTGTCTCTATTTGGTTTATATAATATGAACTATTAACTATCAACTTCACATACTATTTGGATGTAATAAGAATCATATACAAGCTCAACAACTGAGGTTAAAAAATAAATCTCTATATGATGGGATTTAACAAAATTAAGATTAAAATTCTTTGGAAAAAAATTAGATTAAGCTCTGTGAAGTTAGGAACATCCTTAACTGTCAGTGTAGTACCTGGCAGATTTATTTGCTGAATGAATGAGGAAACGTCTTCAGTTTGTAAGCTAAATGTGCATTTGCCATTTTTCTCATTTGAAAGTGCTCAGAATCTGGTTTTAGTGCTTCTTCCTGTGTAATCATATTTATAGCTTTTAAAAAAGAAGTTAGAGACTGTCTTATACAAATTTTGATTCAGTGATATTAGCAGTAAAGTGGTACATAATAATTTCTTTATTATATTATAGGACTTATTGAACTGAACATTTTATGACAAATAAATAATCTTACAGTCAATGAATACCTAATAATATAAAAGTATAAAGTAAATTTTCAGATCTCGTGTGATGATTAAAAATTATATTTGTATTTTAATAGATATTACATATGCATTGAATTTATATATCAATTTCCAAAGCATTGATTATGGTTGGATATTAGCTATATAGTTTTGTGGATATACATTCTCGGCCAGTGGCCTCAATTTTTTCAGCTCAAAGTTGGCAGTAACCATCCTAAATGGTATAAACCACTTAAAATGAAGCCTCTTCTTTCCTTGTGTGGCCGGTAAATTAGCCAACTATGTTCAAATTTTACCATTCAAAATTAAAATCAGATGCTTTCTGAAAAGCATAGTAAAGCATTGGCCAGAGAATTCCCATTACTTCTCTCCAGTCACATTTAAGTATGATGTCCTGTCACTGTGGGGCTTACTGGTATCAAGAAGATGACAAAAATATCTCTTCCTAAATTTAAAAAAGACCACTCAATATCTAAATTTCACTGTTAGAGATGGGGAGGATCCAGCTCTCTTAAATATTGTAATACTATGTTTTATGATAAAAATATGTTTACAAATATATATATATCAACAATATGTTTCAATTCATATATAAATAATAGGAGCTGGAATTTTGCATCATGAAACTGGAGAAGTGGTACAAGTACAAAGTTCTACATCACTCTTTCTTGCTCTCTGCCAATGAGTCATTCAGAAACATTAATATGTACATCAGTGACAAAATTGGCATTTATTTTTGTTTTGTTTTTTTGCAGTACGCAGGCCTCTCACTGTTGTGGCCTCTCCCGTTGTGGAGCACAGGCTCTGGACACACAGGCTCAGCAGCCATGGCTCATGGACCCAGCCGCTCCGCGGCATGTGGGATCTTCCCGGACCGGGGCATGAACCTGTGTCCCCTGCATCGGCAGGCAGACTCTCAACCACTGTGCCACCAGGGAAGCCCAAATTAGCATTTTTTGAGTCAGTTTTACTTGATCAAGATCTATCCATGTAGATCAGAGGTATAAAACTGAAAAGATAGACATTCGATTATTTCACTGTATCAAATTAACCAATTTCCTTCTCTACAGAATCAGTTCATCTGGTTTTTCATCCCATGAAACTTCATTAAGCATTAATTATATGACAAGACTTGTGCTAGACTCTAGGTATGCAATAGTGACAAAAGCAGCCATGATGTCTGCCGTCATAGAGAGGTACTGGGAAAGAGAGACGTTAATCATATTAAGGCACAAATTTTTATTTAATACATAATGCTAAGTGCTATGAAGAACTGACATGTTGTGCTATCAGAGTATATAATAAAAGGGTCTTGATCTGCTCTGTGGTGTTTGGGAATTCTTCCCTCAGGAAGTGAAGTTTGACCTGAATTACTATTCTTCAAATTTGAGACAATAACAGAGAATATCTTAAGCAGAGAGAAGAGTTCTAGCAAAAGCCCTGCAATGAGATAGAACATGACATTTTGAGAAAGTGAGACAATGCCAGTAAAGCTGGAGCAAAGAGCAAGGGTGGATGGTGTAAGACGAAGCTGTAGATGTAGGTGAGGTTGAAACCATGTAAGGTATTATTTTGTGCTATATAAAGGCTATGTCTTCATTCTCAGTGGCAGTGAAAAACCATTGAAGAAGAAGAAAAAATGATGAAATTTTAGCTTTCAAATCATTAGTTTCATGAAGAAATATTAGCTTCATGAAGTAATATGAAGAAAGGATTGGAATAAGAGTGACTATTAAGAGATCAATCATTAGGCAATTCAGAAATCAAGTCTTGGCCAAATGGATGACTATACTAAGGTGGTGAAAGGAAGCTTAAAGAAGAGTGGGCTTCCGGGAAGATGGTGGAAGAGTAAGATGCGGAGATCACCTTCCTCCCCACAGATACATCAGAAATACATCTACACGTGGAACAACTCCTACAGAACACCTACTGAAAGCTGGCAGAAGACCTCAGACCTCCAGGCAAGAAACCCCCCCACGTACCTGGGTAGGGCAAAAGAAAAAAAAAACAGAGACAAAAGATAGGGACGAGACCTGCACCAGTGGGAGGGAGCTGTGAAGGAGGAAAGGTTTCCACACAATAGGAAGCCCCTTCGCGGGCAGAGACTGCGGGTGGCGGAGGGGGAAAGCTTCGGGGCCGCGGAGGAGAGCACAGCAACAGGGGTGCGGAGGGCAAAGCGGAGAGACTCCTGCACAGAGGATCAGGGCCGACCGGCACTCACCAGCCCGAGAGGCTTGTCTGCTCACCCACCGGGGCGGGCGGGGCTGCGAGCTGAGGCTCGGGCTTTGGTTGGAGCGCCGGGAGAGGACTGGGGTTGGCGGCGTGAACACAGCCTGCAGGGAGTTAGTGCACCACGACTAACCGGGAGGGAGTCTGGGGAAAAGTCTGGACCTGCCGAAGAGGTAAGAGACTTTTTTTTCCCTCTTTGTTTCCTGGTGCACGAGGAGAGGGGATTAAGAGCACTGCTTAAAGGAGCTCCAGAGACGGGCGCGAGCCGTGGTTAAAAGCGCGGACCCCAGAGACAGGCAGGAGATGCTAAGGCTGCTGCTGCCGCCCCCAAGAAGCCTGTGTGCGAGCACAGGTCACTATCTACACCTCCCTTCCGGGAAGCCTGTGCAGCCCGCCACTGCCAGGGTCCCGAGATCCAGGGACAACTTCCCCGGGAGAATGCACTGCGCGCCTCAGGTTGCTGCAATGTTACGCCGGCCTTTACTGCCGCAGGCCTGCCCCACACTCCGTGCCCCTCCCTCCCCCTGGCCTGAGTGAGCAGAGCCCCCGAATCAGCGGCTTCTTTAACCCCGTCCTGTCTGAGCGAAAAACAGACGCCCTCCGGTGACCTACACGCAGAGGCGGGGCAAATCCAAAGTTGAGCCCCTGGGAGCTGTGAGAACAAAGAAGAGAAAGGGAAATGTCTCCCAGCAGCCTCAGGAGCAGTGGATTAAATCTCCACAATCAACTTGATGTACTCTGCATCTGTGGAATACATGAATAGACAATGAATCATACCTAATTAAGGAGCCGAGTGGATGAAAGGATCTTGGTGCTCCAGCCAGGAGTCAGGGCTGTGCCTCTGAGGTGGGAGAGCCAACTTCAGGACACTGGTCCACAAGAGACCTCCCAGCTGCACATAATATCAAATGGCAAAAATCTCCCAGAGATCTCCGTCTCAACACCAGCACCCAGCTTCACTCAATGACCAGCAAGCTACACTGCAGGACATCCTATGCCAAACAACTAGCAAGACAGGAACACAACCCCACCCTTTAGCAGAGAGGCTGGCTAAAATCATAATAAGTCCACAGACACCCCAAAACACACCACCAGACGTGGACCTGCCCACCAGAAAGACAAGATCCAGCCTCATCCACCAGAACACAGGCACTAGTCCCCTCCACCAGGAAGCCTACACAACCCACTGAAACAACCTTAGCCACTGGGGACAGACACCAAAAACAACGGGAACTATGAACCTGCAGCCTGCAAAAAGGAGACCCCAAACACAGTAAGGTAAGCAAAATGCTAAGACAGAAAAACACACAGCAGATGAAGGAGCAAGATAAAAACCCACCAGACCTAACAAATGAAGAGCAAATAGGCAGTCTACCTGAAAAAGAATTCAGAATAATGATAGTAAAGATGATCCAAAATCTTGGAAATAGAATAGAGAAAATGCAAGAAACATTTAACAAGGACCTAGAAGAACTAAAGATGAAACAAACAATGATAAACAACACAATAAATGAAATTAAAAATTCTCTAGATGGGATCAATAGCAGAATAACTGAGGCAGAAGAACGGATAAGTGACCTGGAAGATAAAATAGTGGAAATAACTACTGCAGTGAAGAATAAAGAAAAAAGAATGAAAAGAACTGAGGACAGTCTCAGAGACCTCTGGGACAACATTAAACACAGCAACATTCGAATTATAAGGGTTCCAGAAGAAGAAGAGAAAAAGAAAGGGACTGAGAAAATATTTGAAGAGATTATAGTTGAAAACTTCCCTAATATGGGCAAGGAAATAGTTAATCAAGTCCAGAAAGCACAGAGAGTCCCACACAGGATAAATCCAAGCAGAAATATGCCAAGACACTTATTAATCAAACTGTCAAAAATTAAATACAAAGAAAACATATTAAAAGCAGCAAGGGAAAAACAACAAATAACACACAAGGGAATCCCCATAAGGTTAACAGCTGATATTTCAGCAGAAACTCTGCAAGCCAGAAGGAACTGGCAGGACATATTTAAAGTAATGAAGGAGAAAACCCCCAACCAAGATTACTCTACCCAGCAAGGATCTAATTCAGATTTGATGGAGAAATTAAAACCTTTACAGACAAGCAAAAGCTGAGAGAGTTCAGCACCACCAAACCAGCTTTACAACAACTGCTAAAGGAACTTCTCTAGGCAAGAAACACAAGAGATGGAAAAGACCTACAATAACGAACCCAAAACAATTAAGAAAATGGGAATAGGAACATACATATCGATAATTACCTTAAATGTAAATGGACTAAATGCTCCCACCAAAAGACACAGATTGGCTGAGTGGATACAAAAAAAAGACCCATATATTTGCTATCTACAAGAGACCCACTTCAGACCTAGAGACACAAACAGACTAAAAGTAAGGGGATGGAAAAAGATATTTCATGCAAATGAAAACCAAAAGAAAGCTGGTGTAGGCATTCTCATATCAGACAAAATAGACTTTAAAATAAAGACTATTACAAGAGACAAAGAAGGACACTACATAATAATCAAAGGATTGATCCAAGAAGAAGATATAACAATTGTAAATATTTATGCACCCAACAAAAGAGCACCTCAATACATAAGGCAAATACTAACAGCCATAAAAGGGGAAATCAACAGTAACACATTCATAGCAGGGGACTGTAACACCCCACTTTCATCAATGGGCAGATCATCCAAAATGAAAATAAATAAGGAAACACAGCTTTAAGTGATACATTAAACAAGATGGACTTAACTGATAATTATAGGACATTCCATCCAAAAAAAAGAGAATACACATTTTTCTCAAGTGCTCATGGAACATTCTCCAGGATAGATCATATCTTGGGTCACAAATCAAACCTTGGTAAATTTAAGAAAATTGAAATCATATCAAGTATCTTTTCCAACCACAATGCTATGAGACTAGATATCAATTACAAGAAAAGATCTGTAAAAAATACAAACACATGGAGGTTAAACAATACACTACTTAATAACGAAGTGATCACTGAAGAAATCAAAGAGGAAATAAAAAATTACCTAGAAACAAATGACAATGGAGACACGATGACACGTGACTGCAGCAAAAGCAGTTCTAAGAGGGGAGTTTATAGCAATACAATCCTACCTTAAGAAACATGAAATATCTCAAATAAACAACCTAACCTTGCACCTAAAGCAATTAGAGAAAGAAGAACAAAAAAACCCCAAAGTTAGCAGAAGGAAAGGAATCATAAAAATCAGATCAGAAATAAATTGAAAAGAAATGAAGGAAATGATAGCAAAGGTCAATAAAACCAAAAACTGGTTCTTTGAGACGATAAACAAAACTGATAAACCATTAGCCATACTCCTCAAGAAAAAAAGGGAGAAGACTCAAATCAATAGAATTAGAAATGAAAAAGGAGAAGTAACAACTGACACTGCAGAAATACAAAAGATCATGAGAGATTACTACAAGCAACTCTATGCCAATAAAATGGACCACCTGGAAGAAATGGACAAATTCTTAGAAATGCACAACCTGCCAAGACTGAATCAGGAAGAAATAGAAAATATGAACAGACAAATCACAAGCACTGAAATTGAAACTGTGATTAAAAATCTTCCAACAAACAAAAGCCCAGGACCAGATGGCTTCACAGGTGAATTCTATCAAACATTTAGAGAAGAGCTAACACCTATCCTTCTCAAACTCTTCCAAAATATAGCAGAGGGAGGAACACTCTCAAACTCATTCTACGAGGCCACCATCACCCTGATACCAAAACCAGAAAAGGATATTGCAAGGAAAGAAAACTATAGGCCAATGTCACTGATGAACATAGATGCAAAAATCCTCAACAAAATACAAGCAAACAGAATCCAACAGCACATTAAAAGGATCATACACCATCATCAAGTGGGGTTTATTCCAGGAATGCAAAGATTCTTCAATATATGCAAATCAATCAACGTGATACACCATATTAACAAATTGAAGGAGAAAAACCATATGATCATCTCAATAGATGCAGAGAAAGCTTTCGACAAAATTCAACACCCATTTATGATAAAAACCCTGCAGAAAGTAGGCATAGAGGGAACTTTCCTCAATATAATAAAGACCATATATGACAAACCCACAACCAACATCGTCTTCAATGGTGAAAAACTGAAAGCATTTCCACTAAGATCAGGAACAAGACAAGGTTGCCCACTCTCACCACTCTTATTCAACACAGTTTTGGAAGTTTTAGCCATAGCAATCAGAGAAAAAAAGGAAATAAAAGGAATCCAAATCAGAAGAGAAGAAGTAAAGCTGTCACTGTTTGCAGATGACATGATACTATACATAGAGAATCCTAAAGATGCTACCAGAAAACTACTAGAGCTAATCAATGAATTTGGTAAAGTAGCAGGATACAAAGTTAATGCACAGCAATCTCTGGTATTCCTATACACTAATGATGAAGAATCTGAAAGTGAAATCAAGAAAACACTCCCATTTACCATTGCAACAAAAAGAATAAAATATCTAGAAATAAACCTACCTAAGGAGACAAAAGACCTGTATGCAGAAAATTATAAGACACTGATGAAAGAAATTAAAGATGATACAAATAGATGGAGGGATATACCATATTCTTAGATTGGAAGAATCAACATTGTGAAAATGACTCTACTATCCAAAGCAATCTACAGATTCAATGCAATCCCTATCAAACTACCACTGGCATTTTTCACAGAACTAGAACAAAAAATTTCACAATTTGTATGGAAACACAAAAGACCCCGAATAGCCAAAGCAATCTTGAGAACGAAAAATGGAGCTGGAGGTATCAGGCTCCCTGATTACAGACTATACTACAAAGCTACAGTAATCAAGACAGTATGGTACTGGCACAAAAGCAGAAAGATAGATCAGTTGAACAGAATAGAAAGCCCAGAGATAAACCCACGCACATATGGTCACCTTATCTTTGATAAAGGAGGCAGGAATGTGCAGTGGAGAAATGACAGTGTCTTCAATAAGTGGTGCTGGGAAAACTGGACAGGTACATGTAAAAGTATGAGATTCGATCACTCCCTAACACCATACACAAAAATAAGCTCAAAATGGATTAAAGACCTAAATGTAAGGCCAGAAACTGTCAAACTCTTAGAGGAAAACATAGGCAGGACACTCTATGACATAAATCACAGCAGGATCCTTTTTGACCCACCTCCTAGAGAAATGGAAATAAAAACAAAAATAAACAAATGGGACCTAATGAAACTTCAAATCTTTTGCACAGCAAAGGAAACCATAAACAAGACCAAAAGACAACCCTCAGCATAGGAGAAGATATTTGCAAATGAAGCAACTGACAAAGGATTAATATCCAATATTTATAAGCAGCTCATGCAGCTCAATAATAAAAAAACAAACAACCCAATCCAAAAATGGGCAGAAGACCTAAATAGACATTTCTCCAAAGAAGATATACAGACTGCCAACAAACACATGAAAGAATGCTCAAAATCATTAATCATTAGAGAATTCCAAATCAAAACTACAATGAGATATCATCTCATACCCCTCAGAATAGCCATCATCAATAAATCTAGAAACAATAAATGCTGGAGAGGGTGTGGAGAAAAGGGAACCCTCTTGCACTGTTGGTGGGAATGTAAATTGATACAGCCACTGTGGAGAACAGTATGGAGGTTCCTTAAAAAACAAATAGAACTACCATATGACCCAGCAATCCCACTACTGGGCATATACCCTGAGAAACCCATAATTCAAAAAGAGTCATGTACCAAAGTGTTCATTGCAGCTCTATTTATAATAGCCTGGAGATGGAAACAACCTAAGTGTCTATCATCGGATGGATGGATAAAGAAGATGTGGCAGATATATACAATGGAATATTACTCAGCCATAAAAAGAAACGAAATTGAGCTATTTGTAATGAAGTGGATAGACCTAGAGTCTGTCATACAGAGTGAAGTATGTCCGAAAGAGAAAGACAAATACCGTATGCTAACACATATATATGGAATTTAAGAAAAAAAAAATGTCATGAAGAGCCTAAGGGTAAGACAGGAATAAAGACACAGACCTACTAGAGAATGGACTTGAGGATATGGGGAGGGGCAAGGGTAAGCTGTGACAAAGCGAGAGAGAGGCATGGACATTTATACACTACCAAGCATAAGGTAGATAGCTAGTGGGAAACAGCTGCATAGCACAGGGAGATCTGCTCGGTGCTTTGTGACAGCCTGAAGGGGTGGAATAGGGAGGGTGAGAGGGAGGGACACGCAAGAGGGAAGAGAGATGGGAACATATGTATATGTATAATTGATTCATTTTGTTATAAAGCAGAAACTAGCATACCATTGTAAAGCGATTATACTCCAATAAAGATGTAAAAAAAAAGAAGAGTGAATGCCCTTAAGACATCTCCAGAAATTGAATCTAAATAATTGATTTAACTTGGAAATAAGGAAAATAATTATGTTAAGTTTCTAATTTTTACGACTAGGATACTGATGATGGTTGTATTGAGACAGGGAACACTGGAAGAGAACTGGGTAGTTGCTTTTGTAGAGGGGGATTTGCTTTGTTTATTCATTCATTTGTATAGTTTTGTTTCGGGTGGGAAGAAATCAGGGATTTGGTTTTGGCCATGTTGAGTCTGAGGTGCATCTGAGATATGTGGAGCTGTATAGTTCTTCATTGTAGTTTTATACTGTACACCTTTCTCCTGCTGTCAGAAAGTGAGCATTCCTATGAAATCTTTCATAAGCTGAAATGGCATAAAGCAAAGAAGCAGTTACCTTAGGACACAGCTTGCTAACGGTTGCACGAAATAAACTGAGATAAAGCACAGATGCTCATAGACAGAGTTCAAAGATGTGGCATCTTGATGCTGAGATGCTGAATATAGTTCCCAGGGAAGGAGCTTGGCAGCGCCTTTCTTACTGCTTGGGGTGTAGGCCGCTTTTGTAACGGGCTTGCTACAAAACCAACGCTGACCACCATTTTCACTCTTCACCTTTTTTCGTAAAAGTGAAAATCCTTTTTGATTTCTTTCGGTTAGCAAAAACAGGTACTAATGTAGGTCTTTCATAAAAATGAAGTGTGTAAAGTGAACTTTCACAAAACGGAGGTACCAGTACAGGTTTGGAAATCATCTAGGGCTAAAAATGTAAATCTGGAAGACCTGGGTATCTAGTCACCAGTTGACTAGATCAGCAATTGAAGCTGTGGATTTAGATGCAAGTGTAGAATAGGAAGTCTCACAGCCTAGATAGCCTTGAAGAACTCTAACAATTGGGATGCTGAAACTGTTGAGAGGTTACAGTGACAGTGAATTTTTTAATTGAAGGTTATTTCAATACAAAATCTGGCCAATAACTCAGAAGTCTGGAAAAAAAAGTCTGACTGATGAATTTGATGATGTAGATGTCATTGGGTGTGAGGATGTTTTTATTTTTGTTTTTTAGGTTGGTAGGGGACACTTGAGAATTTTTAAATTCTGATGAGAGGGATCCAAGTGAGAAAGTATGTTAAGCATATTGGAATATTTATATGCATGTATTTTGTGTTCACTGTACTTTCCCATCTCCCTTTCTAAGGAGAGAGCCAGGCCTTGGCAATCCCTTTTCCCAGGGGAAGGTTTATTCTGCCTTTAAGAATATTGTTTTCCCTGAAGCTCCTTGAGAGGATTATTTTATAGGAGTAGAAAAGGATGAGAGGGGCTCTACCTACTCTATCAAGTGGGAGGAGTGTGAGAAAGGCTCTCGTGGCTTTTAAGAATCTTATCAAGAGCTCCTCAAGCATTCATAGTGAAATTTCTGTGGGTAGGAGCTGACAGATCTTCAGAGTCCTATGACTGTTGCCAGAAAATTATGGGAACAAGGCAGTAAAGGATTTGACAGTTATTGCCAGGGATAAGCATACTGCATGCTAATTGTTTCCTTTTTGCTTTATCTCACCAGAAGCAAAAGTTACCCATGTTCAGCTTGTAGATTCAGACTGGTCTGAAAGCATTCTTTTCTTAATTATCTATCTAGGACCTTCAGTCTTCTGTGAAGTTCATCTGTTATTTTTCTTTACCTATTTTTTTCAAAGTAAATTTTTAGTTTGATTATATTTCAATTTTTTAAGCATATTCTGCTTTCTCTTTTGTGTTACTTCTGTCCAGTCAGGACTTTATGGGTTATACTAGATTAGCATTCAAAGATTTAGCTATTTGTTTTCAGGTAGTAGTATTTTTTGGTGCTGTGTTCCTAACAGGCAGGAAAGAGATGTTTAGCTCATGAAAGAAACTAGCCCACCTCCAAACAGCTGAATTTCAATGTGGTCCTATGATAGTATGCAACATCCCTTGATCTTGTAGTTGATGAGTTTATAATAAGCTTATTTAACATTAGACCTTGAACTACAATTTGGATCATTCAGTATACAGAACCTGAGCCTGATATATTCAATTGTTACTCTTGAACAATAACAGTACAACTGTAGATTAAAGAAGTTTCAATGCACTGAGTCCTATAATTTTATAGATAAAACATGAAATCTTTGTATTTTTATTCTCTATTGTATGCTTGTGTAATTGGACTTTACCATCACTCAATAATTTTGGAATTATATGCAATATTCATCTCCTCAGCAGACTGCAATCTCTCGATGTGGACCAGCATGTCATACTGAGCACAGTATTCACAGTGACTTGCCTGGAAAATAGCAAGCCCTCAGTCAATATTTATTGAATGAATGCGTGGGTGGATGGATAAGATATTTTCTTTTTAAATTTTCTTTTACTTATTTTTTTATACAGCAGGTTCTTACTAGTTATCTATTTTATACATATTAGTGTATACATGTCAATCCCAATCTCCCAATTCATCCCACCACCACCACCACCACCACCACCCGCCACTTTCCCCCCTTGGTGTCCATATGATTGTTCTCTATATCTGTGTCTCTATTTCTGCCCTGCAAACAGGTGCATCTATACCATTTTTCTAGGTTCCACATATACGTGTTTATATATGATATTTGTTTTCCTCTTTCTGCTTACTTCACTCTGTATGACAGTCTCTAGTTCCATCCACATCTCTACAGATGAACCAATTTTGTTCCTTTTTACAGCTGAGTAATATTCCATTGCATATATGTACCACATCTTCTTTTTTCATTCATCTGTTGATGGGCATTTAGGTTGTTTCCATGACCTGGCTATTGTAAATAGTGCTGCAATAAACATTGGGGTGCATGTGTCTTTTTGAATTATGGGTTTCTCTGGGTATATGCCCAGTAGTGGGATTGCTGGATCATATGGTAATTCTATTTTTAGATTTTTAAGGAACCTCCACACTGTTCTCCATAGTGGCTGTATCAACTTACATTCCCACCAACAGTGAAAGAGGGTTCCCTTTTCTCCACACCCTCTCCAGCATTTGTTGTTTGTAGATTTTCTGATGATACCCATTCTAACTGGTGTGAGGTGATACCTCATTGTAGTTTTGATTTGCATTTCTCTAATAATTAGTGATGTTGAGCATCTTTTCATGTGCTTCTTGGCCATCTGTATGTCTTCTTTGGAGAAATGTTTATTTAGGTCTTCCGCCCATATTTTGATTGGGTTGTTTGTTTTTTTAATATTGAGCTGAATGGGCTGTTTATATATTTTGGAGATTAATCCTTTGTCCAGTGATTCATTTTCAAATATTTTCTCCCATTCTGAGGGTTGTCTTTTTGTCTTGTTTGTAGTTTCCTTTGCTGTGCAAAAACTTTTAAGTTTCATTAGGTCCCATTTGTTTACTTTTATTTTTATTTCCATTACTCTAGGAGGTGGGTCAAAAAAGATCTTTCTGTGATTTATGTCAGAGTGTTCTGCCTATGTTTTCCTCTAAGAGTTTTATAGTGCCCGGTCTTACATTAAGGTCTCTAATACATTTTGAGTCTATTTTTGTGTATGGTGTTAAGGAGTGTTCTAATTTCATACTTTTACATGTAAAAGTTTTCCCAGTTTTCCCAGCACCACTTATTGAAGAGACTATCTTTTCTCCATTTTATATTCTTACCTCCTTTATCATAGATTAGTTGACCATAGGTGCGTGGGTTTATCTCTGGGCTTTCTATCCTGTTCCATTGATCTATATATCTGTTTTTGTGCCAGTACCATATTGTCTTGATTACTGTAGCTTTGCAGTATAGTCTGAAGTCAGGGAGTCTGATTCCTCCAGATCCATTTTTTTCCCTCAAGACTGCTTTGGCCATTCGGGGTCTTTTGTGTTTCCATACAAATTTTAAGATTTTTAGTTCTAGTTCTGTAAAAAATGCCACTGGTAACTTGGTAGGGATTGCATTGAATCTGTAGATTGCTTTGGGTAGTATAGTCATTTTCACAATATTGATTCTTCCAATCCAAGAACATGGTATATCTCTCCATCTGTTTGTGTCATCTTTGATTTCTTTTATCAGTGTCTTATAGTTTTCTGAATACAGGTGTTTACCTCCTTAGGTAGGTTTATTCCTAGGTATTTTTTTTGTTGTTGCAGTGGTGAATGGAATTGTTTCCTTAATTTCTCTTTCTGATCTTTCATTGTTAGTGTGTAGCAGTGCAAGACATTTCTGTGCATTAATTTTGTATCCTGCAACTTTACTAAATTCATTGATTAGCTCTAGTAGTTTTCTTGTGGCATATTTAGGATTCTCTATGTATAGTATCATGTCATCTGCAAACAGTGACAGTTTTACTTCTTCTTTTCCAATTTGTATTCCTTTTATTTCTTTTTCTTCTCTGATTGCCGTGGCTAGGACTTCCAAAACTATGTTGAATAATAGTGGCATGAGTGGACATCTTTGCCTTGTTCCTCATCTTAGAGGAAATGCTTTCAGTTTTTCACCATTGAGAATGATGTTTGCTGCGGGTTTGTCATATATAGCCTTTATTATGTTGAGGTAGGTTCCCTCTATGCCCACTTTCTGGAGAGTTTTTATAATAAATCGGTGTTGAATTTTGTCAAAAGCTTTTTCTGCATCTATTGAGATGATCATATGGTTTTTATTCTTCAATTTGTTAATATGGTTTATCACATTGATTGATTTGCATATATTGAAGAATCCTTGCATCCCTGGGATAAATCTCACTTGATCATGATGCATGATCCTTTTAATGTGTTGTTGGATTCTGTTTGCTAGTATTTAGTTGAAGATTTTTGCAGCTATATTCATCAGTGATATTGGTCTGTAATTTTCTTTTTTTGTAGTATCTTTGTCTGGTTTCGGTATCAGAGTGATGGTGGCCTTGTAGAATGAGTTTGGGAGTGTTCCTTCCTCTGCAATTTTTTGGATGAGTTTGAGAAGGATAGGTGTTAGCTCTTCTCTAAATGTTTGATGTTATATTTTCTACTGAAACATTTCCCCAGTTCTCTAAGGTGCTAAGATATTTCCCAAACAAATGATTTCTTTTTTTAAAAAAAATTGGATACTTTTCCTTTCATTACTCATTCATGTAACATTTATTTAAAACCTGGTTTATGCCAGGCATAGTGCTTGTAGCTGCTTTCACAATTCATAATGTAGTGTGTATTCTTATCATACTTAGAAACCTACTGCATTGACTGCCAAAGG
The DNA here is from genome assembly GCF_008692025.1 of Phocoena sinus. Lineage (NCBI taxonomy): Eukaryota > Metazoa > Chordata > Mammalia > Artiodactyla > Phocoenidae > Phocoena > Phocoena sinus. The sequence goes on from NC_045769.1 coordinate 45,885,286, forward strand.
AAATTTCTGGACATGGAAGATGTTTGACTGTGCAAACAGTGGCCTTCCTCCTTCCATGTGTCCTAGAAAGAAATTCAGAGAAGGAAATGGCAGTAACTACTCAATGGCAAATATGTTTTAGAGATTATATGTAAGGAGAACTACACTGGCCACAGTTTAGTTATAAATAAGAAGTCCTGGGAAAGGTTCAACATGAACACATGTTTGGATCAAACAGTCTTGTTATGCAAAAGACAAATTGGTGGAAAGGTACCCCAGCCAGGAGACTCACTCACTAGTGGCTGTTATTATTAAGGCAGTAATAGCCAAAATATTTTATTTAGTGTGATATTTATATTGCCCTTGCTATTTATGGATACACGGTTGGACTTTTCCACTGTAATTCAGGAGAAAGGCCACACTGATTCACTTGAAGTTATATATGTGTTATGTTGTTTTCCTTACTTGTTAGCTCACAGAACAGGTAAATTAATATTTACTGAGAGCAGAGTTCTTGGCTAGGGTTTTATATACCTTCTTACATTTTATCCTTTAATAATTTCTATTCAGCAACTCATATTAGTTATGCATAAAGATGAAAAAATTAAGATTCAGAGATTCTAATTTGCCTAAGTCACAGCTACTAAGTCGTGAGGTCAGAATTTGATTCCAGTTCACTGAGAGTTGAAATTTTACGATTATCCCATTATGAACATTGGCCAAATAGGCACTAGTAATGCATGTTCCAGCCTTTAAAGAAAACCCAAGTGTAAAACAAAGTGAATAAATCAGTGCATATTATCCAATGCCTAAACAGGCTTATTTCAGGAATGAAAAGGTGATTCAATATAGGGAAGTTTACCATAATAATTTTTGTCATTAACAAATTAAAGGAGAAAAATCAAACTATTACATCAGGAAATGCTACCCTCCAAAAAAGCACTTGATAAACATCAGCAAGATCTATTCTTGGTAAAAAACAACAACAAAAAAACAATAATAGATGAAACTTTCTTAAACATAATTAAAAATTATTAGCAATCAATTTTTTACATATTTTTAAATAGTTGTATTCTACAAATATTTTGGTAAGAGATTGGGAACATTTTTGTTATCACTATTCAAATAATTTTTGGCATTTCTATGAAATGTAATATATCAAGCAGAATTAATCACACAAAATATCACAAAGGAAAGGATAATATCATAAAAATTTGAGGTATTTAAGGAAGAAGCTATTAAATCTAACAAAAATTGTTATAAGCCGACTAGATATGACAAACTAAATAATAGTTTTCCTTAATACTAAAAGTGAGTTATAAATTAAAATAAAAAAGATCTCATTCACAAAAGCAGAGTCAAAAATACCAACATATAAAAATGCAAAAAAAAAAAGATATTCCTTGTAGAATGGAGTTTCTAGGATAACAGGACACAAAATGTCAACAATAGGAGAGTGATTAATTCATTATAGTAAATTTTCTTAATATAATAATATGCAATTATAAAAATAATAAATATAAATGTACTTAGTTTTAAATGATGTTCATGACATGATAAGATTAATGGGTACATTACTCATTTTTATAGAAAAGATAGCTTTCATATTATATATTTATATGTATAATATATATTTCTATAGGCACATATTTTATATGAAACCCTTGACATTATATCTCTATGTGGGTATTTATGTGTGTCTGCATGTGTCTGTGTAGGTGAGCAGAAATCTTGACAAGCCAAAAACTAGAGAGAACTTAGAATAGTACATATCAGTAATACATGTTTATTGTTATTTTCATGTCTTTATAAAATTTTTCCTTAAAAAATTTTCTCATGAAGAATCTGGGAAAAATAAACTCCAAACTGTAAGTTGCTGTCTTCAGGAGACAGGATTTCACAGACTAGGTCTGTATGGGCAGGACAATGTAAATGAAGCTTTTACTTTCAATCTCAGGTAGGTTTTTTTTTAAGTGTCTGTAGACTTAGAGGACATTTTTACCTTTCAGTGTTTTCCAGTACTTTTCAAGGAAAAATAAAGAAGAAATTTTTTTAAATGTTAGGAGAATTTTCAATTTCCAAATATCATAAAATGTCAGAACTGGAATTGGTGTTCAGTGGATACATTCAGTCACTCACAAAAAGACATGCTTTACACTGTGTGACATTATGTAAGCCCTCATTCACTGATGAGAACATTGAAGCCTAGAAAGAAATATAGACTTTGCCTCTTGTTTTGAGGTTAGCAAATTAGAACAGAAACAAAAACCACAAAAAACCCTGAGGGATTCGTACATGGGGCAAGTGTGTTTCAGATAAGCTTCTCTCTACACAAGGAAGGTAGGGAACAGTATGAAGGAACTAAAGTAGCAGGGACCAGCCATGATCATCTAGGAGTAGTAAGAGTACTAATAACAGAGATCATAATCCTTGCCATAGTAACTGCCACTTCCTATTAGGCACCAGGATGGGCAGTTTTTAGTTTATATCATTAATTCTGACATTGAACCTATGAGGTAATTCTTGGTCACATTAATTTTCAGAGGTGAAACTGTGTCTAAGAAATTTCCAGAGTTAAAGGATGTGCCCAGAGTTCAGTGATGTGATGCTAAATGTTTAACTGCCAGCTTTGAGGAAAAATAAATGTATGCCCATATACTCACACATATGTTAACTATATGCAAAGATAAATTTATGTACACACATAACCTTACTAAAATTTTTACTTACGTAAAAGATGTGTAGCACACAATTTACAAATAATAATAAAATATAAAATACTCTATTATAAATCCATGTAACCAGTTGAGTCTCACAGGATACCCTCTGATTTTTGCTGAACTCGGCAACCATATATCTGTGATTGTAAATGATGGAAAAATGTAATTCGGATGTGAAAATGGTTTGACATTTTCATTTATATTAATGAGTAAGATGAAGTGAAATAACAAAGCCACATATTGGAACTTTGTTCATTAATCAATACTTCGAGCAATTTCTTTACTGAATCCCAGAATAGCTTTTGAATGCTGGCAGAATATTTCTTTAATTGTTTTTGTGCTATTCAAAATATAAAGGATACATATCTGACATAATTTTTTAAGTTTAATCTGCATTATTAACGTTTCTCAATCATTTTTTAAAGTATAGTCCATCAGCAAAACAATAAAGCAAACCCTGATTTGTAGCATGTGCTGATTTCCATAGTGTAAATACTCCCATCAATGGCCAGTGAAAGCTGTTATGAGCCAGCTTCAGCACCCAGTGCCAAATTTGCAAAAGGGAGGTAGAAAAATACTTTAAAAGGGAGAAAAGTTAATCTTTGCCTATTCAGATATTACTCTGATTTCAAGTAATACTTGGGATTTTAAAAAAATAATTTAAAAAATTTTCACCACACCTTTTCCAGCATTTATTGTTCCTAGATTTTTTGATAATGGCCATTCTTACTCTGAGAAAACCATAATTCAAAAAGAGTCATGTACGACAGTGTTCATTGCAGCACTATTTACAATAGCCAGAACATGGAAGCAACCTAAGTGTCCATCAACAGATGAATGGATAATGAAGATGTGGTGCATGTATACAATGGAATATTACTCAGCCTTAAAAAGAAAGCAAATTGAGTTATCTGTAGCAAGGTGGATGGACCTAGAGTCTGTCATACAGAGTGAAGTAAGTCAGAAAGAGAAAAGCAAATGCCGCATGCTAGTGCATATATATAGAATCTAAAAATAAAAATAAAAAATGGTACTGGTGAACCTAGTGACAGCGCAGGACTAAAGACGTAGACATAGAGAATGGACTTGAGGACACGGAGTGGGAGAGGAAAGCTGGGCCAAAGTAAGAGTGGCATCGACATATATACACTACCAAATGTAAAATAGCTAGTGGAAAGCAGCAGTATAGCACAGGGAGAACAGCTCAGTGATTTGCCGAAGACCTAGAGGGGTGGGATAGGGAGGGTGGGAGGGAGGCTCAAGAGGGAGAGCATATGGGGATATATGTATGCATATGGCTGAGTTACTTTGTTGTACAACAGAAACTAACACACTATTGTGAAGCAATTATGCTCCAATAAAAATCTATTAAAATAACATTTTTGATTTATTTTCAAATTTAGAGAAAATTTGTAGGAAAAGTACAAAGACCTTCTACATGTTCTTCAGCAGTTGTTTATGTTTCTCCCCAATTTGCTTTATTATTTTTCTCCGAATCTTCTGTCTTTCCTTTCTCCATTTCTCTCTCTCTCTTTCCATTTATCTCTCTTTGTCTGTCTCTCTCTCTGATCAGTCGTGCTAGGTGTAGGTGTTTATTTACCTTTTCAAGGAACCAGATTTTAGCTTCGTTAATTTTGTCTTTTTTTTCTCACACTACATTATTGGTTTTTGCTCTATCACTATCATTTTCTTTATTCTACTTAAGTCTAAGCTGTTCTTTTTTTTTTTCCTAGCCTCTTAATGGAAAAACTTGGTAACAGATTTTAAGAACTTTATTCTTTAATAGGAACTTCTCAGGCTACACATTTCCCCCCAAACACAGCTTTAAGTTGATCCTGCAAATTTTGTTGTGATATATTTTTACTACAATTCTCTTGCAATAACTTCTAATTTCCCTTGTAATTTGTTTCTGAGCTGTGAGTTACCTAGCAGTACGTCAAATTTTGAAATAATTGGGGCTTTTATACATATCTTATACTTACTGATTTCTAATTCAATCCTCTATTAGTTTTTCAGCTATAACTACTTACATTATTTTAAGTAAGTGTTCTAAGGATTGCAATACATATTCTTTATTTTAGAATTAATATTGTACCACTTTATGTAAAAGGTAATAACTTTGCAACAGTACAATTCCCTTTATCTGGTTACTGTTGTTCTTGTCATGTTTATTACAGCTACTTATGAGTCCCATGACAGTGCTGTTATTTTCATTCAGTCACACATTTTTTTAAGAAGTAATGATAAAATATTCTTTGCATATTCTTTAATTCTGTTGCATTCTTTAATTTTTATCAACATATTTACCATTTCTAGTTCTCCCTACTCTTTCCTATAGATCCAGTATTCACCTGGTTTCTGTTCTTTTCAGCCAGAAGATTTTTTTTTTTTTTAGTTTTTCTTTCATTGTAGAACTACTGGAAATACATTTTCTCCATTTGTACCTGAAAACTTCATAATTTTTGCTTTTATACCTAAAATATATTTTTACTGGATATTGTATTTGTGGTCATTGATATTTTTGTTGTTTCAGAATTTAAGGAGACAATTCTAGTGGGATGAAGTTCAACGTTTATCCATATCATTATTTTTCCCTGAATGTAATGTCATTTTCTTCTAGCTATTTTCAAGATTAAAAAAAAAAATCATCAGTTTGCTTTATCATCAGTTTGGTTATGATACATCTAGGTGGGGTTTCCTTCGTATTTATATGACATGTGGTTCATAGAGTTTCTTGGATCTGTAAAATTATATCTCTTTTTTAACCATATTTGGGAATTTTGGGGCCATTTTCTTCAATATCCACATCTCTATCTCCATGAAATATTAAAGAAGTCAGCCATGTTGATATCTGGAGATAAAGCATTCCAGGCAGAAGGGAGAGTCAGTACACAATGCCCTAAGGTAGGAGCATATCTAGCATGTTTGCAGAACAAGAAGGAAACCTGAACAACTGGAACAGTGAGTAAAAGGGAATGCAGGAGAAGAAGTTAGAGAGGTCACATCATATAGGAGTATCCAGGATTTTTAAGAGAAGTTTGGGTGGTAAAGTTTAGGTGGAGAACCCTTGGAGGGTTTTATCAGAGGAGTAATGTTGCTTTTGTAAAGGTATTACTCTGGCATCTATATTGAGAATATATTATGGTTGAGAGAGAGCATTAACAGGAAAATCGGTTAGAAGTTATTTAATAACTCAGGCAAGATATATGGTAGAGTGTGCCATCAGAGCTGATAAGAAAGGGTCAGATTCTTGATATATTCTGAGGATAGGTCCAACTGGATTTACTGACCCATTGAATCTGGAGGGTGAGGGAAAGAGAGAAGTCTTAACTATTTGCAAAGCTTTGGGTCTGAAAGCTAAAAGGATAACATTGTCTTCGACTTACAAAGGGTAGACTTTGGGTGGATCAGCTTTGGGTAGGAGGAAGTCAAGAGTATAATTTTGGACTTAGTATGTTTGAGATATCTATTAGACCATCAAGACAATATATCAAGTAGAGAGTTGCATATACAGGTTTCAGATTCAAGAAAGAGACCTGGGTTGGAAATATAATACTGGAAGATATCAGCATATCAATCTGTAACTATGATTGGATAAAATCACCAAAGTAGTCAGCTTAAGTACAGAAAATAATAGAATCAAGAACTGAGACACTGGGATCAGGATTGAGGTAAATGAGATGAGGAGGACCCAGTAAAATAACCTGAGGATGGCAGTGAGGCAGGAAGTCAATGGAGAAAATATATCAAGGAGGAGAGGGTGATCAGCTTTGTACAATGCTTCTGATCATTAATTTTAAATAAGGGTTGTGAATTAGTTGAATGTAACAACATTGAGTTCATTACTAATCTTGATAAAGGCATCTTTGGTGGAGAATTGGGAGTAAAAGTTTGACTGGAGAGACGCTAAAAAAGTATAGTGGGAGGAAAGTTGGAGATGAGTAGAGATGGCTCTATTGAGGATACGTCTTAAGAAGTTGCTGGAAAAGAAAGTAGCTGAATAGGGCTGTTGCTGGCAGGGAAAGTAAGGTGGTGAAAAGGTTATTTTTTAAATTTAAAGTGTGTGATGATTAATTTCATGTGTCAACTTGACTGCACCATGGAGTGCCCAATTTTAAAAAATTTTTATTGAAGTATAGTTGATTTATAATGTGTTAAATACTGCTGTACAGCAAAGTGATTCAGTTATACATATGTTTATGTTCCTTTTCATGTTCTTTTTATTATTGGAGTATAGTTGCTTTACACTGCTGTGTCAGTTTCTCCCATACAGCAAAGTGAATCAGCCATACATATACATATATCCTCTTTTCTGGGGGTTTCCTTCCCATTTAGGTCACCACAGAGAACCAAGTAGAGCTCCCTGTGCTATACAGTAGGTTCTGATTAGTTACCTGTTCTATACATAATAGTGTAAATATGTCAATTCCAATCTCCCAGTTCATCTCACCCACCCTTTTCCCCCTTGGTATCCATACATTTGTTCTTGTATCCATACATTTGCTCTCTATGTCTGTGTCTCTATTTCTGCCTTGCAAAGAAGATCATCTATACCATTTTTATATATTCCATATATATGCATTAATAACGCAATATTTGTTTTTCTCTTTATGACTCACTTCACTCTGTATGACAGTCTCTAGGTCCATCCATGTTGATGCAAATGCCATTATTTTGTTCTTTTTTATGGGTGAGTAATATTCTATTGTATACATGTACCACATCTTCTTTATCCATTCATCTGTCGATGGACACTTAGGTTGCGTCCATGTCCTGGCTATTGTAAATAGAGCTGCAATGAACATTGTGGTACATGACTCTTTTTGAATTATGGTTCTCTCTGGGTATATGCCCAGGAGTGGGATTGCTGGGTAATATGGTAGTTCTAATTTTTTTATTGTTGTTGTTTTTGTTTTTTGCTGTACGCGGGCCTCTCACTGTTGTGGCCTCTCCCATTGTGGAGCAACAGGCTCTGGATGCACAGGCTCAGCGGCCATGGCTCATGGGCCTAGCTGCTCCATGGCATGTGGGATCTTCCCAGACCGGGGCATGAACCCGTGTCCCCCTGCATCGGCAGGCAGACTCTCAACCACTGCACCACCAGGGAAGCCCTAATTTTTGTTTTTTAAGGAACCTCCATACTGTTCTCCATACTGTCTGTATTAATTTACGTTCCCACCAACAGTGCAAGAGGGTTCCCTTTTCTCCACACCCTCTCTAGCATTTATTGTTTGTAGATTTTTTGATGATGATCATTCTGACTGGTGTGAGGTGATACTTCATTGTAGTTTTGATTTGTATTTCTCTAATAATTGGTGATGTTGAGCATCTTTTCATGTGTTTGTTGGCCATCTATACATATTCTTTGGAGAAATGTCCATTTAGGTCTTCTGCCCATTTTTTGATTGGGTTGTTTGTTTTTTTTGATATTGACATGTATGAGCTGTTTGTATATTTTGGAGATTAATCCTTTGTCAGTTGCTTCATTTGCAAATATTTCTCCATTCTGAGGGCTGTCTTTTCATCTTGTTTATGGTCATGTCCTTTTTCATTATGGTTTATCACAGGATATTGAATATAGTTCCCTATGCTATACAGTAGGACCTTGTTGTTTATCCATCCTATATAAAATGGTTTGCATCTGCTAATCCCAAACTCCCAGTCCTTCCCTCCCCCACTCTCCTCTCCCTTGGCAACCATAAGTCTATTCTCTATATCTATGAATCTGTTTCTGTCTCATAGATAAGTTCATTTGTATTGTATGTTAGAACCCACATATACGTGATATCATATGGTATTTGTCTTTCTCTTTCTGACTTACCTCTCTTAGTATGATAATCTCTAGATCCATCTGTGTTGTTGCAAATGTCATTATTTCATTCTTTTTTATGGCTGAGTAATATACCACATTTTCTTTATCCATTTACCTGTCGATGGACATTTGTTTCCATGTCTTGGCTGTTGTAAATAGTGCTGCTATGAAATAAGGGTTTATGTATCTTTTTGTCCTGGGTATATATCCAGAGTGCACAGATATTTGATTAAATATTGTGGCTGTGTCTGTACAGTTGTTTCTGGATGAGATTAACCTTTGAATCAATAGACTGAGTAAAGCAGATTGCCCCACCCGTTGTGGGCAGGCCTCATCCAATCCACTGTAGGTCTGAATAGATCAAAAGTGCTAAGCCAGAGAGAATGTGCTTTCTCTGCTTGACTGTGTTTGAGCTGGGACTTTGATTTTCTCCTGCCTTTGGACTCAGACTGGAACGTACACCATTGGTTCTCCTGGGTCTCTAGTTTGTCAACTGCCAATCTTGGGACTTCTTGGTCTCTATAGCTGTGTGAGACAATTCCTTTTAATAACTTTCTAGATAGACAGATAGAGATATAGATAGATACAGACACAGACACAGATATAGATATAGACATAGATATAGGTATAAAGATATAGATAAAGGTATAGATTTAGATACAGATATAGATATCCTATTGATTCTGTTTCTCTGGAGAGCCCAGACTAATACAAAGTGAGAGAAATTGTAGCATGCTTGTAAACGAATTGGAATAATACAAGAAATAGAGAAGGAGAAAATGTGTGGGGTTATAAGTTTTAGTAGAAAAAAAAGGAATGAGATTTACTGCAAAAATGAAGAGATTGGAATGGTTTATTTATAGTAACAGATGGCAAAGAACAGTATATGGATGCAAGTGCTGGTTGGTAAATATATTTGGATGTGAGAGTCTGAAATTTTCATCTACTTTTAAAAATTTTCTCAGTGAAGAAGGGAGCAATGTCACTGGCTAACAGTGAAGATAGGGAGATGTTGGTTTGAGGAGATTGCATATGTGAAGTCATTTAGGGGAGTGGGAGAGCAAAGGTGCTATGCAAACATGTTTTTCCCAGTATCCATTAAGCTGCACACTGCAGGTGATAGATCAACTTATGCTGGTCAAGAGATAAAAGAATTTATTAGTTTGCATAATGGTCCAGATGTGAAGAGGGTTTCAGAATTAGCTGACCTAGAGACTCAATGATGTAATCATAAATCTAGTTTATTTTGGTCTCTCCCTGCTGCTGTCTATTCCTCCAGCTTCTTCTAAGTCAGTATTTCTCAACTGGGAGAGATTTTACCCCCAAGGGGACATTTGAAAATATCTAAAACATTTTGTCACAGCTGGAACGTTTCTACTAACATCTAGTTGTAGAGGCCAGGGATGCTGCTAAATGTTCTGCAGTCCCCCCAAATAAAAATTATCTGGTCAAAGTAGCCCAGATAGTTCACTGAATAATTGTTTCAGTAGCAATAAGGGCTACCTGTTTACTTATATCCAGGAAGGGAAGGGAAAAGATGATTGACTTTTTTTCTGTAACTTGTCTTTGAGAGTGAAGGAACTTCCTAGAAGCCCTTTGAATACATTATCTTATGCTCATCGGATCAAGTTGATTAAGGGACTCATCCTTTAATACAATCACTGGCAAAAGGGATGAGATTATCAGGAGTACCTTAAAAAAATCAGGGTGAAACCTTGGTCACAAAATTGTACTGATACTACTTGTTGGTGCTAGGTAAGCTAGATTTTGCGGTGTCAACCACAGTTATTATACCAGTTAAATTTGTAATTAATCTATACTAGTAAATATATGGATAAATAAGGTCATAAGGAGTTAATAGATGATTCCGCTCACATGGTGTGGTAGATATTCAGTTTTCTGATTTTCTTTTTATATCTAAGAGGGGCTAAGTGGGCAAGACAGTCAAGAGATGGCAGTTAGATTATGCTTCCCACTATATACTTAGCACCGACATTCTCTTAGGTTGGATAGGTGGATATCACTTTAGCGTAAAGAAGATTAAATGAGAAATAAAAATGCTACAGAAAGACAAGTTCCAGATGTCTGCTGAGATCATTCTCCAAATGCATGACAAAGTGTTGCCTACCAATGGGACTGCAGAAAGCACACAATTAGTTAGCAGTTGCCTGGCAACCAAAACACCATCAGCAGTACCAACTCATAAAAAGTGTAAGAAATCAGGCCATTGTTCTTTTCCCTTCTTTTAAAATCTTTGGTAGCAGCTGACTTAGTTTATTTACATAATTAAAAATAATATCTGTATTGGAGTTCTCCAGAGAATCAGAACCAATAGGATATGAAAGGAGAGTTTTAAAATTTGATCCCATTTAGACTATAATTAAATCTATAGGCAGTTTTCCAAAATGTAAAAGGCAGTAAGTTAGCAGGAGTGTTTTAGTCCCCTAGATACATTTTCTGCTTTTCTAAGTAATGTTTCTGCATTTAAATTCACAAACACTTGGAACAAGTCTATGCCATATTCTTTTAAAATTAAAAAAAATTTTAATACAATTTTTAAAGGTTACACTCCATTTACAGTTATTACAAAATATTGGCTATATTCCCCGTGTTGCACAATACATCCCTGTAACCTATCTTACACCCAATAGTTTGTACATTGAAAGGAGATTTATTATGAGGAATTGGCTCACATGATTATGGAGGATGAGGAGTCCCACCATCTGCCATTTGCAAGCTAGAGACTCAGGAAAGTTGGTGATGTAATTCAACTTGAGTCCAAAGGTCTGAGAACCAAGGGAACCAACGATGTATATCCCAGTCTGAGGGCAAAGAGAAGATGAAATAAGATGCCCTAACTCCAGCAGTGAGGCAGGAAAATAGGGCTGAATTCTTCGTACCTCCTACTTTGGTTCTATGCAGAACCTCAATGGGTTGGATGCTGCCCAACCACATTGGGGAGGGCAGCCTACTTTACTGAGTCCCCTGATTCAAATGCTAATCTCATTCAGAAACACTGTCATAAACACACCCAGAAACAATGTTTTCTCTGGACACCTTGTAGCCCACTCAATTTGATACATAAAATTAACCACCACATCAACCCCTTGTCAAATTGGTACCCACACACGTATCCTTAAATCATACTTAATCTTCAAATAAAGACATAACAAGGTCATAATACCACCTAACATGATACGACTATCCTACAACTAAAAACAGACTAACCCCTACCTTGGAAGAGGAGGTAAAGTCCTTGAGCAATATTTACTCTTCTTCTTGATGTCCTATAACTTAAGTAATATGATTTAAAATTAACCACATTTAAATACTATGATATAAAATCAATACATCTCATGTTATACGATAAGAAGAAGAGGAAATAAAGAAAACATATATATCCTGTACACACACACCTATTTGTAGTAAAATGAGGAGGAAATGCTGATGACAATTATAGTCCTCATTTCTGTAATTTGTCACATGTCCATAGCTAGTGTTTATAACCACCTCCTTTCGATTCTCATGTATATTCTGTTTGCTTTCAGCAAGTGACCTAATAGACATTTGAAGGGATCTCCTTTATTCCAGACATACTCTTCCTTGCCTCCATTGTGGAATTGTAGTCTAATTTCCCCTGAGTAGTCAAAGTCAATCACCCCAGCCACTACTGTAACTCTCTTCTTTGCCTGTTGACTCAGAGGAATAAGTAGCCCAAAGTGGCTGGGTGGCAGTCTTAACTTTGGTTCAGTGGAATCACTGTTGTATCTCCTTGTGGAAGGATTCTTCCCTCTGGAAAATTATGGGAACAGGAAAAAAAATTTTTGCTAATGTATCAGTAGGGGTAATAGTGAGTGGTGCTGTTCCCATTTCTACCTCCTGACTCTTGGATGCATGAATCCTGGTTACTGGATAAACAGCACCATATATTGCATACTAATTCAGAGCATATACAGCCTTCTGGAGAACCTTTCACTAACCCTGCAAGGTGTTGCTTCCCCCCCGGCTTTCAAAAAGACATTCTACCATTCTATCAAGCTTGAGGATAGTGAGGAAGAAGACAAGACCAGTGAATTCTATGAGCATTGGCCCATTGCAGTACTTATTTTGCTGTGAAGTGAGGTCCTTGATCAGAAGCAATGCTATGTGGAATACCATAATGGTGGATAAGGCACTTTATAAGTCCATGGAGGGTAGTTTTGGTGGAAACATTGTAGACAGGGAAGACAAATATGTATAATCATATCTTTTAATGCTAGGATTTCAGTACTATGGCATACTGATGAGAAACAGTTGAGCCAGATGGAATTGTGCATATGGTATTTATATACATATGTGTACCTCTCAAGTCAACTCAGGCATCAGGGGACCTGGGTTTTCATCACACTTTGCTATGAACCGGCTGCTTGGGCAAGTCAGTGAACCATTCTAGGCCCATTTTTCTCTATTGTAAATGAAAGGATTAGACTAGAAAGTTTCTAATGGCACTGATTTAACATTCTTATAGCCTATGGACAAAACATTCATCTGCTTGTATATTTTTGAAGACTTTTGAAAAAAATGTTACTTACAAAGTTTATAAATCCTAATAGAATTCAATTTAATTTGAAAAAGACAGTTGGGTATTTTATACCTTATAATTCCCTTTGGTGTTACCAATAAACATTCGTCCAATTCAACAAACATTTATCGTGCAAAGTGTCCTTTGCGCCGTAGGTACTAGGATAGGAAACTTGTAATTAGGCAGGCATAACTTCAGTTCTGGTCATGTTGCATTTTGTGTACTTATCTGTCATTTCACAATAGCCCTGAGGGAGTATGTGAATGTAGCATGTGCACAGTATAATTTTACTATAGAAAAGGCTTCGGGTTTTCTTTATTCTTCCTTGAAAGCAACTGTTTATTTTAACTCATTTTGTTAAAATTTCCCAGCATGTAACTACATTATTATTAAAATGTTTGATGTCATCATTGGTGCTCCATCAGTTTTATTTTTATTAAATAATTTTTCAAGGCCTTATAACTACTTAGCACTATTATTATATTGAGGCATTATAGCATGTTGGTTAAGACCATGAATTCTGGAACTAGGCTATAGGTCTGAATCCTGACTTTGCTACTTAGTAGCAGTGATCTTGGGTGGGATATATAAAAATTTCTGTATCTCATTTTCTTATGCATAAAAATTTGGATAGAAATAACACCCACTCTATAGGGATGTTGTGAGCATTAAATAAATTATTCCATTGGGAGTGCTGAGAATAGTACTTGGCCTGGCACATGGTAAGAGCTCAAGAAACATTAGCTATTATTATTATTATTTCCATTTTTTTCTTGCTCTTATTTTATAATGGAAGTCAATGGAAAATTAGAATTCACAAACCTACTTAACTCTAAAGTATTTTTTTAAATACACTACTTTTATTTAGAATTTTTGTAGTGATATATATATATCAGAGATGGATTAATACTATAACATAAACCAAAAATGGATAATCTTGAGCTTGATAATAATGCTCAGTGGTGGATCATTGCTTGCAGGTGTGATACCTGTTTACCTACAAAGGGCAAACGTTTTAATTACCTTATTTGTGTAAAAACTTGGCTCTTTGAAAACAGAAAGGAATTTTCCAGAGAAAACACCTTTTGAAACAGTGATTTACTTCACATCAGAGCAGGAAGGAGGACATACACACTATGATTCATTGATGTTCTTTGCAGCTGGGCAGCCTGACGGAGGGGAAATGAGGGATTAGTTGATGAGCTAGAGAGCATAAGCAGGTATGTGTACTTGAGTAGAGTGTGTGAGTGAAGTAGGGGAGCAAAGGGGAAGCAGATGTGGCAAAGTGGGATTGGAGCATACTCGGAAGACCACAGTCAGAAGTGTGTTTGGGGTTGAGTGGTATTGAGATAAAGGGTGGTGAATGGTTGTTTCCAAATTCACTCTCATAGTTGAGACAAGGCATCACCAGGAAGTGCTGATGTATGCATTTGGGAAAATTGTTTGGAAATGTTTCATTTTGTTTAGATCCAGACACAGGCTCAGAACTGGAAGGGACCTAAAAATTCTGTCTCCAAAATCATCCAAAGCAGATGATGGTTGGCTATGCTAATTATAAAGCCTCCCAAGGGAGATTTTCCATCATCTAATGAAACTTCAGACATAAGTGACAGCCATTATAAACATATGCACATTTCAGCAGTCATTAAAGCAAATATGAAAACAATGGTAAATTAACATTTGCATCAAACTGAATAATGCTATTATATCTCACTTTCCCTTGCCCTAATTTGAGTCATCAATTTAAAATAAAGAAGGCTTTTCCTTCCTTTGTTTTAAATTAGAGAATGTAAAGGGTTGTGACTCCTTCATTTGTCCTGCTGGCTTTGATGTCTTCACTGTTGTTCTCAAAACTCAGTTTTAGTATTAGGCTCCTGGGCCAATTGCATCAGTCATTCTCTAGTCATGATAATTGTTAAGGGATGGAAAACCATAATGAAGTTAAGATGTTGCTTTGTCTATCATCTTGAATTATTTTCTTACAGGATTTTGAGGCGGTAGAAACAAAAAGACCAAAGAACAAATCAAAGGGCCAAATTTTAAAAATCAGCAAAGATAGAAAAGTCAGAGTAAGGATATATTAAAATAAGTTTGAAATAAGTTTCATCCATGACATTTTATATATTGTTTTCTATAAAATTAATATCATATTCAAAAAATTTGTTTGGAACCTGGGTCAGCCTTTTGTTTAGTGAAGTTTATTGCCATCTTTGCTGTAAGACTTAACAATCAAAGCCTGGACATCTGGCTGCCTTCCACATTTACCTTTTCTGAAATTCCTAGATATAGACTAAAAAGATAGGTGTTGGCTGCAGCAGGCCATTATATTACCTTTCATGAGAAGCCTCGAGAAGCAAAGAGAGGTAAGTCATCAGGATATGAAAACATAGTGAAGTTTCTTTCATTGGGGGTTAAAAACTGGGTAATAGGGAATGGCGTGGTGGTTTTTCTTATCAAAATCCCTAATTCACATTCCTACTCCTATTATTCTAATTTCATCATCTGAAATTTGTTTCTGGCCACTGTATAGTTAACGCTTTCACCCTATTTTTCAGTCTATGGTGGCAAACTTGGCACACACATGAACGTCTCCTCCATCCATAGATATCACTGAATGGCAGTAAAAGATATACAACATAATGAGTTCCTGGTAATACTGTAAACCAGAGAGGATTCCTCCAGCAAACCAGAGATTTGACAAACTTTGGGAATTCTGAAAGTGGAAGGGATTATATAGTAGATAAAGCAGATGGGTGAAAAAAAGTCACACACTGGAAGAGATGCAGGAGGAAGATGGTACAGATAAAGGAGAAGCTCTTCCTAGCTAAGCTGCAGAGAAATTCTAAGTTTGGAGTTGGTGGACAATGAAAAAGCAGGTTTGGGAAGAGGCAACGAAATGTATGAAGTCTAAGGAATTTTATGGTCTAAATGCATCCTCCCATGCATTTTTGGAGCAGCATTCTAGAACGTTTGTTCACAGACAGAAATCCAAGACTCACCTTCTATATAGAGTAATATATTTGGGGAAGGGTCAATCACAGTCTGTGTCATGAGGTGAAGGATATAACAAAGAACCTGAAAGGACAACATATTTTCACAACATTATAGGAAGAGACAGTACCTGTCAGAAGTGCATTGTGGAAAAGTTTTCTACTTCCAAACTAACATATGCCTCACTTTGGTGTTTGTGGAGTTCTTGAGCTAGCCTTCCTACTCCCAGGTATGTAACATAAAGGAAAGCTTGTTTGCAACAGGAACCATCAACTTACAAGGGGATCCTCAGTCAGCCCTTCCTAAATAGATAGACTGATATATACTACTGAAAAGGATAGCAACTTATACTGAGTCAAATCATATTTTCTTCACAAAGATCAATTGTTAGTGAAGGATTATTAGACCTTTGGGGAATACTTAAACAGACTGGGAGAGGAAGACCAAGATGGACAAACAGATTGACAGATCCCAGGTGTAGAAATAGTGCAAGAAATAGTAGAGAATTTAAAAATTCTGATGTGTATCCTTAGAGATATTTGAGAGACTATATCATCAATAAAGCAAAACCAAGTTATTAGGGAATAGGAGTAATTATAGACCAAGTAGAAGTTTTAAAAATTAAAAATATGCAGAAATAATTTAAATAATATAGAGCTAATTAAAAAATATTCTAGAAAGTTGGAAATAAAGTTGAGCAAAATGCTCAGACCTCAGCAAAAAGAGAAAAAAGATGGGAAAAAGTTAATAGTTATGGGAGACACAGAGAACCCACTTTCTAGCACATATTACAGATGGCAAGAACAGAGAAAATGGAATAAGGATAAGGACAATTAAGTGAATATTTGGTGCGAGGAGGCCACAGGGAAAAGGGATATTTGAGCAAGAAAACGAGAGAATAATTCTTGCATTCTAGGCAGAGAGGATTGTCTCTGTGAAGGCCCAGAGGTGGGAATTTGAGGACCAGCAAGAAAGTTACTGCGACTAGAGCTGAGTGACCAACGGTGAGAATAGTCAGACATTCGATAAGAAAAGTAACGGGGCCAGAGTTTCTTGGTCCTTTTTGACCATTGCCATCACACCCTAAGGTGAATAGGGAGGGATTAGAGAGTTTTGAATAGAACAATGACATGATCTGACCTACATTTTAAAAGGATGACACTGGCTGCTATTTTTGGATGAAGTATGTTTTGAATAATTTTTTTTTCCGTGAAGACTATGTGGGCTACACTCTGAGTCCCTGTGTGTTTGAAACTCTTTCTATTGCTTGCATTGTGTGAGTAAGAATGCCTTGGGTCTTGAATTTTTCAGTTGAAAACTCAGTAGATGTTATGCTAGTGTCTTCCAACATTTAATATGGTAGAGGAAGAAGATGAGATGATTCTCATTTTTCCATTTGTGTAGATCACATTTACTGTAACTTTTTAGAGAAGTCTCTGATATTATTTACCTTTGGACCTCAAATATTTCACCAGGGATATCTAAGCAGTTGTCATTTACCATTAATTTCATACACAAATCTAATCTTTTTATAGTCATACTACAATGTTGATTTGGCTTTATCATGTGTAACTGTCTTATTTAATCCTTACAACAACCCAGTGAAGTGGCTACTATTATTATTTCGATTTTACAGATGAGGTAAGTGAAGCTTAGAGAGATCCATGTCTTGTTACAGCTCTCAACACAGTGTACTCTGTCCTTAATATCTCCACCAGCTGGCTGAGTCTCCCTGAGGCTGGGTTGGGATGAGTCTTGCTCATATATGAAGCTTGTTGGATTGAGAAGAGGGGGGTTCCAGAAGGAAGGAAGGCCAGAACTGACTGTGGGGAGAGCATGATCACTGTAGGGAAAGGGACATTAGGAATGTCAGGGGCTTTCTCAGCATCTGCCCAGCCCTCCAGAGACCCCAGTAACCCTCACCTCAGGTGAAATAATGATGAGGGCCCTGGAGACACAGTGAGCCCGTTAATTTCTACATTCCAGCCTTTTTTCAGATTTTCCTTTTGTATAAAACTGTCTGATGTTATTTCCTGAAGCATATCTTTGCCAAGACATGTTTGGTTTCAGTGGTGCTTGTTTAAGTACATAAAAGCTCAGAAAAGATAGCTACTGTGGTAGACTCTTTTGGCTGCCTACCAACAGCTGCTCCCAAACTTTACATTTTTACTAACTGAAGTCCAGTTTGTTTAAGTGGTGGACTGAGAGGTCTTGACTTCCAGAAAATAAGGAAATCTGCCAAACCTAGGAAATGAATTGTGATTGGTTTATTTTAATCATCATAATTTTATTGTAATTTGATAGAAACTCTGTTTTTCAGACTTCTCGTAGAAGGAAGTGACTGAGTGATTAGAGAGAAATTCTCCTAGGAGGAGGTGATTCTGGAAAAAAAATTAATTTCCCAATAGAAGAAACAAATCTGAGATTAATGTTAGATCAGCCTCTTCTTCCTACTCTGAAGATGGACATTATGATGTCTTGAGCAATGGCAGATACCTATCAATCAGAAGACAAATGGGCAATATGAAAATATGGCAAAATAGAAGGAGAGAAAAAGCCTGGTTCTTTGACAACATCCCACTAGGAAGTCTACTTCCAATTTGATTTGGAGCAATAGTCACAGGGTAATTCATTCTTGCCTATTTGATTCTGAAATGTGCTTTTCCTATTTAAAAATTTCTTTCTTCTATTTAATTATTAAGGTGAATTTAGATGCTTTTGGAATCTTTGCCATGGGTGGTGGTAAAGTTTTAACACCCCTCATATATAGAGAGGCATGTAGCATCAGATGGTTGTAGAAATTGGATTGGTTATTTGTCAAATTCAAATGTAAACCTTTAGGGACCTCCCTGGTGGCACAGTGGTTAAGAATCTGTCTGCCAATGCAGGAGACACGAGTTTGATCCCTGGTCCAGGAGGTTCCCTCATGCCACGGAGCAACTAGTCCCGTGTGCCATAACTACTGAGCCTGTGCTTTAAAGCCCGTGAACCACAACTACTGAGCCTGCACACCACAACTACTGAAGCCCACGCGCCCTAGAGCCCATGCGCCGCAACTACTGAGCCTACGCACTGTAACTACTGAAGCCCACGCTTTCTAGGGCCCACGGGCCTCAACTACGGAGCCTGCGTGCTGCATCTACTGAAGCCTGTGTGCCTAGAGTCCATGCTCCGCAACAAGAGAAGCCACCGCAATGAGAAGCTGGCACATCCCAATGAAGAGAAGCCCCTGTTCGCTGTGACTAGAGAAAACCCATGTGCAGCAATGAAGACCCAATGCAGCCAAAAGTAAATAAACTTTTTTTAAAAAATGTAAATCTTTAGCTTCTTGATTGGATCTGGGGTGAAAATAGACATGGGAAGAAAATATATGCCATCAGCATGCTCACAAAACATTGCTGGAAGTGGGTGAAATAACAAACTAAGTTTGAGCACATTTGTCAACTATGTGTCATACTTACTATAGAAGTAAGGTAATGTGCAAAAATCTTTAAGAACCATGAAGAAATTCTTTCAACATATGTCCTTTCAAGACTACTGTTGCTTCTAATCCTACAATTTAAGAGGGGGAAAAAGTTAGGAAAGTTTCAGGGGTCAACCCCATGATTATTAATGAGCTGGGAATAAAAGTGATAAGTAAAGTCCAAAGGATCCTTATTGTTTAGTCTTGGTTAAACACTGAGAGATGCACCTGATCTCTAAGTATATAAAAGATGAATAGACAAAGGAAAGGAGCCAGCTGTTGTCCTTCTTCACTGGTGACTGAAAAGGCAAAAATGAGCTCCGTTTGTGACTGTCCTGGTGGACACAGGCTTAGGCAAAGTCTAATGCTTGTGTGACAGGGGGGTAACATGCCACTCCTTTCCACAAAAGAATATATGGGGTTGTTTTAACCTTTGAAGGAGAGAGTTTCAACTCCATTTCATGATTCTAAAAGAACCAAGTTATGTTTGAATAAGATAAAAGCATAAGTAAGAGAAAAAAAGCCTATCAGAATGTTGTAACAGTAACACAGAGCCTCACATTAGTCATACTCTTTGTTCCTTATGGAAAATTCACAATTCTAAAAGTAAAACAGTGTTTGGTGGAAGGGGATCAATTTGAAGATTAATAAAGTTTAAAGTTACTTATAAATTTCAAAATTATACCATCACAAATATCCTACTAATAAAATATGAGGTTGGTATGCTGCTAAAGCTTAAAAGGATATTTATTGACATTGCCCTCTTCTCACTGAATGTGGATGAGAGACTATTACTAAAATATCTCAAAAACCTCAGCTAGGATGCTCTATCTGGAGTAGTTTTGGTCACATACTAGGTGAGAAGCTACTCTTAGGTCACCTCGCCTGCATGGGGACAACATATCCACCGACACATGTTTTGACAATCCTTTATCTCACTTACCAAATGTTTTTGACTTTTGGCAATAACAGCCCTCCTAAAAGCTCTGCCCTCCCAAATTTTGGTTGGGCATTTCTATCATTCTTTAAAAAGTTTCACAGTCTAGCTGTAGTTCAGATTAGTGGCTGGGTCTAACATAACTTGACTTTTCAAACAGTCAAAGATGGACAGAAGAAAGGCATGCTCACTGGAATGCTGGCAGATTTATTTCCAGTTCAAGCCAAAAAACAGCCTTTCTCATAATATTTCAGTGTGTCCAGTTCAAACTAGGTTAGAAACCAGAAATGCAAAACATTCACCAATGTTTCTGAACCTTCAGAAGTGAGTAGACGGTTTGGGTGGCTGAGAATATTTATTTAAGCATGATCCTACTTTAAAACCATTTACCCTGCCTGATTGTTAGAGGCTGTGGGAAGTAAAGTGCCCACAGAGAATGGCTTTGTAATGCACTCTAAATTCTTTTCCATATATTTCTATGTCTTGTTTTATTTTCCAGAACTTAGTAAAAACTCCATTATAACATTAGATTTGAAAATTTATATCTATATCAATTATTAGTCAAAATAAAAGCATTAGTGAGAAAGAAATGTACATTTATATAGACTAAAAATTCAAAAAATTTTATAGAAAAATATAGTGGTGTTTTACTCTCTCAGAAAAATGTATGCAATGGATGAAAATAAACTTTGTTCTAAATACATAGTCAAGCCCAGATTATAAGAGAAAATATGAAGATCTGTATAACAGAGTTTCTCAGAGTTTCTTTTACGTTTCAAAAAAAATGTATTTACCAGTTTCCTTCATGTTTATGTTTTAAGTCCCCTCTTTCAAATCAGGAAAAATGGTTTTTAGTAATACGTATACTCTATATGGATTAGTGCATTCACTTGCACACAAACTGCATGCTATAATTTTCTTCAAATGTGTAAGTAACAGAAACTTAGTCTAGTTTAAGGATAAAATGAAATTTATTGGAAAAGTACTTAAACATTTTATAGAATTTGAGCAAAATTTGAATAATCAGGAAGAAAGCCAGGGAAATCTGGTGACATGAGCACTGGTGATTCCAGCTAGGGAACATGACTGGTCTGGGGACATAAGCAATGGCATTTGAGTGTTTGAAGGACCGTCCTTCTAAAGTTTCACTATTAATGTGACTCAGTGGTTGTTTTCTCTAAGACCCTTGATTCCAAATCTTGAACCAACGTATCAGATTGGCTACTGGCTCAACTAAGGCAGAAGGAATATGGACTTGGTATTCTATAATTTACTACATGTCTTAACTTTACTAATGTGTTATGAAGCAGATGCTCACTATCAGAAGAAAAGAACAAGAACATATCAAGATGTGGTATCAGTAAGAATGGCAATGTTTAGTAGAGACTCATACAAAAAGTTTATTTTTTGGATTAATGTGTCATTATTAATTTGATTCTGCATCCGTGAGAAGGAAAAGACATAATTAAATGGGTTCCCCTATCGGTACTTGGGGGCTTGCATGAAGTTATGAGACATGACAATGATTTAGTTAATTCATTAGTTCAATAACATTTTGAAATCACTGGACTAAGAAAAGTAGTTTTCTTTTCTATTAAATTTTTGTATTATGTACATACTTTTCAGAGATAAGGTCATTTAAAAGTGGAAACACTTTGAGTGGGTAGATGAACAATAACTTCTGCTGAAAAATAACATATTTAATAGATTTGAATTTCTTTCCTTCTTTTCTTCTTTCCTTCCCTCCCTCTTCCTTGTTTTTCCTCTTTAAAAAAAGTAATTAAAGCTTATAAAGGAGATAAAGGAGATAAAAGATAAAGGCTTTTTAAATGAAAGGAAACAAACCATTAAATACAGTATGTTACGTACAACAATCTTTTAGTATTGTCCACTAGTCCCAAATTTTTCTTGAGGCAACAAACTCTACAGCCTATGTATTATTTGGTAGAAGTATGGAGGATATCTACTAGTACAGCAGCTTTGTTTCATTTTTTAATTTTTATAGTTAAAATGACTGTTGCTTTGTAAAAAACTCATATTTTCTTTTTCTTGATATGCAGACTGAAAATAATTGTCTTTCTACTGAAAACATTATTTGCCAATTTTATGCATGGATGAATTAAATAATGATTTCAACCCTGTCTTAGGTATTAGTATCAATAGTTTTCTCTTTTATTATTACATAAGATATTGCTTTATTTGACAACTTAATAACCAAACCAAGGTAGAAGAAAGTCAGCCATATCAGCATTAGTCCACACATATAATAACTAATTTCATAAATTCTCAAATATCTCAGAAATTTTATTTTTGTACCACATTCTGTTTTAAACAGTAAGGTTAATGACTTAAAATTATTCAAGAATGTTTTGTAATAATAATAGCTAACAAAATGATATATACTGGCAAGGGACTCTAAATTTAGTGTTTTGAATTTCCAACATTGCAAAGCAATTATATTAATCTGTTGACATCCTACTTCATAAAACTCTTTTGTTATTTCCTTAGGTGAAGAAAAAGGGGAAGGCTGTATTTCCATGTATTTCTAATATTTTAACCAATTTGCCATATTGGTACAGTACAATGAAGAGTTGTTTTTCAACTCTAGAAGCTTATTTCATTTTTCCTTAGAAAATCTGGGGGCTGGGGGAAGTCAGTGGATAAGTTTACTGGCAGTATTACCTAATTTCATCATTGTTTTAATTTAATTCACATATGTCTGACAAATTCAAAAAGCAGCTTTTTCAACAAGACTAAAGTACTTTTTGTTGGTAATCCCAGGAGGATTTAAATAGTTTTAGTTGAATCATCAGAGAAGATATTTCCTTTCCCTTCTCTGTGTTTTTCTCGCTTTCTTCTCTCAGATCTCTTATATTGTGCCAAATGCATTAACTTAAACACTTCAGATCACTTCTAAATGACATAACTGATTTTGAACATGAACATTAGGATCCGTTAATAAATTACAGTATGATAATGGATCTAGTTGACTGCAATGGTCAAAACTGACCACTGAGGCCTTTTGTATAAACAGACCAACCACGACTTTTGACTTTTTTAAGTTGTGTAAAAATCCAATCATGCTTAATAATGATTTCAATTTATTCCTAAAATTTACCTGTTAAATTTAAACATCTTTGTATTGTATTTACTTTGTTAACAATGGTACTTATTCGCCCATACAAATGGCTTTTTAAAAATGAGGTCAGGTTCATCAACTTGCTAACAGGTTTTGACTGATATTGGCTCTTTGTTTTCACATTAGTTCATTTATCGCATTATTAAATCAATTCTTAGTTTAGAAGCCAGGAAAATGTTTTATAGTGCAATGTGGTTGCCTCCCTAGAGTTCATTAGCTCATTTTCCTTCAATTAACTCTGCATGCACTGCACACCTCTCCTAACTTTGCTAATGCTGAAGTCTTATTGCAGGCAGAGCATTCAGTCTGGCCTTGAATTACCAGAGAAAGTAAAGACAGAAAATGACTTTCTAGGTCATCTATCCTAGACTTTTGCTTGTCTGTCAGTGTTGTCTCTGGAAGGAGATGAACTACTGGAGGCACGGTCATGCCATGTGATGATTAACTCTGTAAAATACTTGGATTTATGGAAAAGTTTGGTCTGTCCGTTCAACAGCATATTCACCATGCTATTATATTTTTAGTGCTTTCAGAGAATTTTAACATGAAAAGAGGGGTTTTGCTCTTTCTTCAGAGTTACACAGCTAGTTTATGGTGGTGCTAGAAATGCATTGCTCTGACTTCTACTACAGTATTCTCTTAATCCCATCAAAGTACATAAATAACCAAGTTATATCCTCATATATGCTCACATATTAGCACAAATCTAGTTCAGAAATGAAAGCAAATGAATACCCTGTAGACGTAATGAACTGAGCTTTCTCTTCAACTTAAAACCTACCAACTTCTTGCAAGTAGGTTTAATTTAGCTCATTTTAAAAAATTGAGTTAAAAATACATATAGATGAGTATTTTAAAATCCATTCTTCCTGAAAAGTCATTACTACTTTCTCTAACTTTTAGTATTAACTGCCTCGTGAAACTGATCAATGTGGAGAACTTATCCAAATGAAGAACCCATATTTTCAATAAAGAAATTTTAAAATGTTATCTGAATAATAAATCAATAGTCAGAAAATATAGCCTCACCTAATTTGCATTTTGCCTAAGTCAACACAACAATCATATCACTTGCTTATGCTTGTGGAAGCAAAGGCTAGTGAACTCAATTTTAAGCCTATTATCTCTTTTAGATAACGTTCTGTGTTGAGCAATAAGAATGTTTTCCCTGCTTTTTTCCAGGAAATCTTTTCCCACTGAATTTAAGACCAGAAGTTTATTTTAATGTTTCAGAACTTCAAACTTTATTTTCTAAAACAAGGAAAAGCAGTTGAGGGTTATTTGTAATCAAACAGAGATTCTTCTGGATATAACTGACATAGATACAAAAGTTGCATTTGGTTTTCTAGCCAAAGTAGCAATTTGCTCTCATTACCATGCTTCTCTATCTAAAAGTGAGGCTGCATATGGTAGGTTGTCAGCTTTTCCAGCAACACTCACAAATATTTTCCTTATGCTGCAAACTAAACCCTTGACTCAGTGTCTCACCCAGTAGACGTTATTCATTTTGAAACAACACAGCTGTAACTCAGATTTTATGTCTAATACCTTTCCTCCATGAGTTAGATTCCAAAAGTAAACCAAAAATATTGAGAGAACTAAATTTAATAAATTTCATTGAGAGAGAATCTGTCAATGTAATCAACTTGCAAAGGCTGAAAGTAAGGGTGCTCCTACTGTTAGTAGGGACTTTTCTTTTTTAAAATACTGCTGACTCAATTGGTGTATTTGTCTTTAAATATTACACCTTTGAGAAAATGTGTAATCAAATAATTAAATCAGCTAATTAATTTTCATCTTTTTTCTTTACCCCTCACTGACAAATGGTGAAGGATCACGTCTTGTGACACGGAAGTTTATGAAATAGTTCATGAAGCTGATAGATAGCATTATCAAAGAGGGGTTAGAATATGGAACCGCGTTTGGTCTGTGGGTGACATCTGTGGGTATACTGTATTTGCACCTGTAAGAGATGGGGTAAAGTGAGTCAGCAGGGAGAATTGTCATTCAGAGAGTAGGTTAAAAGGAGGTAGATCCATTAGCAATCATTACCGAAGAGGTTCAGAAAATGGCATGGAGGTTCCCATGAAGCCAATGAAACACTGCAACACTGATTTATGTAGAAAATAACATGTAGAGATAAATGTTAGACATCTGCATCAAAATGGTGTTTTCTAAACAAACATAACATTAGCCCTGAGGTTTAAAGAGTCCAGACAGGATTTCAGCAATGAAAAAGGAGCTTTGGAAATGCAAGGCATTGATACCATGCTAGAATGTTTTCCAGACTTTCTAGACAAGATCTCTTGCACAGAAGAGGAAAAAAAGATGACTAAATTGGGGCGCAAGGTGAGGGTTTGTTCCCAACTTCATAAAAGCAAAAGATGAGAGTCAGTCTAACAGTAACACTGACTTTCTGCTGTTTTAGATTTTGCAAATATTCTTTAATTTGAGTCAGGATTGATTCCAGTGCAAACATGTAAGATAGTGGAAAGAGAAGATGGAAGAAAAGGAAATTAAACAGAAAAATGAAGCCGTATAATGAAAAGCCTAGAAAGACTGTGAGAAAATTCCTGTTTCTGATAATGATGGACTAGGTTATTCAGACCACTTATCCTGCTAACAGCAATTTAAAACTTAAAGAGTTTTTAAAATCTCCTCTTTAAAACACTTAAGAAAATAACAAAATTGTAGACAATTATCAGTGACAAAGGGAATACTAGAAATCAAGTAGGAAAGCAAGCATAGAAGCTAATTTTGCCTATTGACATTTGTTGACCTAAAAAATTTAAAACTGCCTGTAATGAAGAGGACAGATTTCGAAGCTGAGGGCATACATAAGGTGGAGAGTCTAATAGATATTCACATCAGTTTGGACTCTATGGGCTACAACCTCTTGGTGAATGTAAACTGGAAGAGAACTAATCCTTGCATGGAATTATAATCCAGGAATTGTAATGCGGATGATCCAAGGAATTGGAAGCTATTGCATTGTTTAAAGTGGACATGGACAGGTCCTAGCCGTCTGTCAGACAAGAGCAAAAATCTTGTCTGAAGAAAGGAACTTTTTCCATAGGTTCACATTTTTAAAAATATAACCAATAATAAAAGATAATCAGTCATAAAGAAAATGACTGTGAACTAGAAGAAATAAAAAGGAAGCTGAATGTAAGGACTTCGGATTATTAAATTGTTAGATGCAGACTAAGAAATCACTATCCTAACTATACTTGAGAAAAAAATATGAAAGACAAAATTGAAGATAGGAATTAAAATGATATGCTATTAAAATGGCATATCATATGTGGAAAACAATCAAATTGAAATTATAGAAAAAACCTCCTTAGATATTTTTAAAATCAGATTCAGCAAATTTGTAGAGGACATTTATGATCTGGAATATAGGTTGGAAGAAATTATATGAAGTACAGAATTATCAAAAGATGGAAATTTTCATCTGTGACTAAAAGAGTAAAGTGTGAAAAGGTTTAGCATATGCATAATTGGAAGACAGAGAGAGAGAGAGAGAGAGAGAGAGAGAGAAAGAGATAATGACTTAGAATTTTTCAAAACCAATGAAAGACATTGCAGTACTCAGAAACTGGCATCAATAATACTGTGTAACAAACAAACCCTGCGTGTTGGTAGCCTACAGTAAAAGACATTTACTTTTGTGCACAATTCTTCAAATTGGTTGAGGATCAAATTCAATACTGCTCTCTGTGACTCTCATTTTGGAACCAGCAGCTAATTTGGACATACTTTTGTGATGGTGGTTGTCAATAGCACAAGAGGGACAAATGGAAACACTTGATATTTAACACTTGGCTAGGTACTGACACACTCTCACTTCCTTCTACATTTTCCTGACCAAAGTACAGTATATGGAAAAGCCTATTATCAGTGACATGAGGATATTTATTCTGTTCATTGTAAACCAAGGTATGTTTAAGTAGGAAAGGAAGAATTGTCAGGATATAATAAAACATGCCATGGACACCCATACATAATTTCAAGAAATTTAATCAACCTCGAATGAATGAATGAATGAATAAATAAAAATCAAAGACAAAGAGAAAACTTAGTTGTAGCCAAAGGAGACATAATTCCTTCAAAATAGTGATAATTAGACAGTCAGCTGACTTTCAACATTTTACAGCAACAATATTAATTGTTTTTTAGGATAAGTGCACTAGAAGTGTTCAAGTGAAAAGAAAAATATTGTCAGACTACATGAACAACGATCTAATTATAAACTACATAGAAGAGATACATCTAGAACAGAACATAAAGGAAAATTAAAATTTGGAAGATGAAAAAATATTTTATAAAAACACTAGGTGAAAGAAAGATGTGTAACTTGACATCTCTCTTCTCAAGATAGATTCATAAATGGTGATGAGCATATTAATCAGCCAGGTGAGAATAGCTTTCATTTTTAACCTTCTTTCTTAATTCAGTGTCTTCTTCCTTTGAGCAGATCTTCCCTATGTTTAATAAATTATCTGGGATTTTTTCCAAAATACGTTAATCATTAAATTTCCATTTAACAGCTATAAAAATCCTCCTTTTCTTGAACCATGAAGGCAAAAGTGTTTCATTTTATAATTGTAAAAGTGTGTTTTGTCATTTTCAAGTATCTCTATGGAATAATATCTACTACTACTGGTATACAACGATGTATCTTGTATTTTTACAGATTCAAATACAACTGAATGTTTCCCAAGAGCCATTATCAATTCATGTACTTAATTATATTTCATTTGTCCTTCTCACTCTGACAAGTCTGGAATGCAAGCAACTCTCATGTGCCATTAGACAAAGTGAAATCATTTTTATTAAAAACGTTTAAAAAACACTAGTCCTAGATTTTGGTCACATGTTAGCAAATCTAAATATTAATGAAAAACAGAGCTGAAGAGATTAGATTGGATTGCATGAGCTAAAGTGTTTATAGTCTTAGAAGTTGGTGGGCCATTGGTTTTTTTAGACTATTCTTATTCTGGATTGTTCAAAAACACAGAGCTGGACGTGCAAAATTATGAAATTTGCAAAGTTGCTGCTGTGATTGTAATCAGAGGAAAAATGGTCATGGAGTCAGGAGACATGGATTCCAGGTCTGATTCTGCCACTTAATGTGATATGATCTTGGATAGATCACTTTACCACTTGGAATCTTGGACTCTTCACTGATAAAATAGAGATAATAAGATGTCCTGAGGTTGGTATGAAGATTCAATGGAATATTATATATGATTAAAAATCTTCGTGCATTTTGAATAAAAATAAACATTAATGGTACTACCCTTCAGTTTCTCTTCCCCTTAATTTAAATATCTTCTCTTATGCTTTGGAGTTTCTCTCTAGCTGAATAGCCCAATGCTCTAATGCTTCAACCAGAAGTTCTTAGCCCAATACTCCATCTATATTCACTTTTCCTAGAAATACCCATATATCAGGTCTCCTTCCTCCTTTTGTGCATGCTATGTCTTCCAAGTTTTATCTGGAACTAATTACCATATAACAAATAAGCAATACATACTCAATTACTAATAGCTACCAATTGCATCCTTTTGCTCAGTCTTTTTATTAATTTTTATTAGAGTGTAGGTGATTTACAATGTTGTGTTAGTTTCTGCTGTACAGCAAAGTGAATCAGTTATACATATACATTTATCCACTCTTTTTTTTTAAACATCTTTATTGGAGTATAATTGCTTTACAATGGTGTGTTAGTTTCTGCTTTATAACAAAGTGAATCAGCTATACATATACATATATCCCCATATCTCCTCCCTCTTGCATCTCCCTCCCACCCTCCCTAACCCACCCCTCTAGTCTTTTTTAGATTCTATTCCCATGTAGGTCATTACAGAGTATTGAGTAGAGTTTATTGTGCTATACAGTAGGTTCTTATTAGTTATCTATTTTATATATAGTAGTGTGTATATGTCAATCCCAATCTCCCAATTTATCCCTTCCTCTCCTTTTCCCCCTTGGTAACCATAAGTTAGTTTTCTACATGTGTGACTGTATTTCTGTTTTGTAAATAGGTTCATTTGTACCATTTTTTTAGATTCTTCATATAAGCCACATCATATGATATTTGCCTTTCTCTGTCTGACTTACCTTACTCATTATGACAGTCTCTAGGTCCATCCATGTCACTGCAAATGACATCATTTTGTTCTTTTTACGGCTGAGTAATATTCCATTGTACCACATCTTCCTTATCCTTTCTTTGTTGATGGACATTTAGGTTGCTTCCACGTCCTGGCTGTTGTAAATAGTGCTGCAATGAACACTGGGGTTCATGTATCTTTTCGAATTATGGTTTCTCCAGATATATGCCCAGAAGTGGGATTGCTGGCTCATATGGTAGCTCTATTTTTAGTTTTTTAAGGAACCTCCATACTGTTCTCCATAGTGGCTGTACCAACTTACATTCTCACCAACAGTGCAAGAGGGTTCCCTTTTCTCCACACCCTCTCCAGCATTTACTGTTTGTAGACTTTTTGATAATGGTCATTCTGACTGGAGTCAGGTGATACTTCATTGTAGTTTTGATTTGCATTTGTAATAATTAACGACATTGAGCATCTTTTCATGTGCCTGTTGGCCATCTGTATGTCTTCATTGGAGAAATGTCTATTTAGATCTCCTGTCCATTTTGTGATTGGGTTGTAGTCTTTTGACAAAAGGCATCAGTCATTAATCAAATATTTTAGATGTCTAGTAATCCAAAAAGTATGTGTGTGCTCGAGGACAGAAAGTTTCTGGGACAATGGAGAGCTCTGACTTCATCTGTTCACTCCACTTATCTCTTCTTTTCAAATAAAGGGTCAATCTTGCAAAAAAATTCTATCAAAAGATGAGAAACCAAAACAAATTATGCACAAGTGTTTCATTGAAAAATTACTCATTTTATACTGTATGTTCAGAAAAACTATACAATTTCCTTATTTTCTAAAACTGATTTGCTCTCCCTTATCACCTTCATCCATTAAGTAGTTGCAAGGTAGGCAGTGGGGGGAATATTAAATACAGATCAATTTAGTTAAACATTTAGAATATATAATTTGAAGACTCTCTTTAGATTTAACTCAGTCATTTTGAATAAGAGCCCAGACCTTTCAGATTCCTCCCCTAAGATGTGAGAGAGAGACACTTGTGACTTTTTGATGACAGGAGAAAAAGAATCCCCTAGCTTGATACTAATAATTATGTATATGCTGGGGCTCTCCCTTGAAATATGCATGACCTGACTTGCCCACGGTCATTCTGTTGGGGATTGTTGGTTAAGTTGTGGCCTATTCATTCTTGGTTTGCTCAGCCCTGGGGTTTCCTTCCTTGTCAACTCCCTTGGACTCCTGCTAGTTCTATACACCTCTCATTCTCCAGTGTTCTCTGGCTCTCTGATCTCTCACTTTGCCACAGCATGCCAGGCCCCATGACAGATCTGCTGGCTCTAAATTTGGTATCCATGATCCTTATAAAACGAGGACTAGACTTTTTCCCTTCTTGATTACACCATGCCTCCCTCATAGTTTTACTGGCCAAGGACTTTTTGTTGGCATGAAATCACATTGTAGATCAGTTACTTCTCCAAAAGCCTCATTCCTTTGGCATTCTCCTCAGTTTATCTAACACATTTGTCACATTCCAGGCCAATGTCCAGAGAGGGGAGGCTTGTACCCATAAAGCTCACCCACCAGCTAACCCTTCACTCTCTCCTTTGTTTTATCACAATTCCTGAGACAGGAAGTAGTTGGTTACACTCCATGGTTTTCTCTGATTCCCTGAGTTGACATTTTCTCTATGTACTTCATTGAAACAGAAATATCAGATGGAGTGTGGGGAGAGAAAAACTCATTTTCAATAAAGTAAATTGGGGATTATTTAAAAAATATTACTCTTGTTACACAAAGAAAAAAAAAGTAAAACACATCTTAGTGAAATCTAGCCAATATACTTCATGAAATTCTCTTGCCCCTCTTTTCTGACACCACTCTTTCCTCTTCTTCTCCCATGGCCACTCCTCAACATTTTAGGGGATAATCTTCTACCAGTCTATTAAATGCTGCTGTCACCTTGGAAATGCAAATCAAAACCACCATGAGATATCACCTCACACCTGTCAGAATGCGTATCATCAAAGAGACCACAAATAAATTGGTGAGGCCACTATGGAAAACAGTATAGTATTTCCTCAAAAACTAAATATAGAACTACCATAAGATCGAGCAATTCCATTTCTGGGTATTTTTCCATAGAAAACAAAAACGCTAATTTGAAAAGATATAGGCACCCCTATGTTCATTGAAGCATCATTCACAATAGCCAAGATATGGAAGCAACCTAAGTGCCCATTGATAGGTGAATGGATAAAGAAGATGTGGTATGTATATGTACAATGGAATATTACTCAGCCATAAAAAATGAAATCTTGCCACTTGCAACAACACGGATGGACCTAGAGGATATTATGCTAAGTAAAATAAGTCAGGCAGAGAATGACAAATACTGTATGATTTCACTTGTGTATGGAAACTAAAAAGGGAAAAAAAGGAACAAACACAACAAAACAGAAACAGAGTCACAGATACAGAGAACAAACAGGTGGTTACCAGAGGGGAGAGGACTGGGGGAATGAGTGAGATAGGTAAGGAAAATTAAGAGGTACAAACTTCCAGTTACAAAATAACTGAGTTATCGGGAAGAAATGTACAGCATGGGGAACATAGTCAAGAATAATATAATATCTTCGTATGGTGACAGATGGTAACTAGACTTATTGTGGTGATTATTTTGTAATGTGCCAAAATATTGAATCGCCATATTGTACACCAGGAACTAACATAGTGTTGTAGGTCAATTACACTTCAACAAATAAATAGAAAAAGAGATCAGATTTGTGGTTACCAGAGACAAGGAGTGGGGAGAGGGGTAATTGGATGAAGGTGGTCAAAGGGTACAAACTTCCTGTTAGAAGGTAAATAAGTTCTAGGGATGTAATTTACAACATGATTCATATAATTAACACTGCTGTACATTATATATGAAAGCTGTTGAGAGAGTAAATCCTAAGAGTTCTCAACACAAGGAAAACATTTTTTCTTTTTATTTTATTTTGTGTCCATATGAGATGATGCATGCTCACTAAACTTATTGTGGTTATCATTTCATAATGTATGTAAGTCAAATCATTATGCTGTACACCTTAAACTTATACAGTGCTCTATGTCAATTACATTTCAATAGAACCAGAAAAAAAAATGTTGGTGTCACCTGTGTTTTGTCCTTCCTGTCTTCTATTCTCAATCTTGAATATCTCTCTTGGTGATCTCAACCAATTCCATGCCTTCAAATAACATATGTTGACATGGGTTCTTGGGGAGAGAGATAATATTTCATTTTCTTATGCCTGTTTTGCTAATATATAATAGTTACTAACAGTTGATAAGCGCTCAATAAATAATTGTGAGTGAAATGAGTGCATGTTCTGCCATAGCTGAGAAATCCTTGAGCTTGTTCTGTTTACTTCAAATACAGGCAGAAATTAAATGTAAAGAAAATGAAACCTACACATATATTCCACGGTCTTAGGAAATTTTTTTTTCCAATATAGAGAATTTCCATATAATAACAGGGGTTTTAGGAAAAATTAAACTTCTTATTATACAATTTTGGGCTTGACTTGTCCTTCACTTTGTAAAACTGTATGATTCATAGTCACACACAGATAGACCACACATGGTTCCAAGTCATTCAGGGAAAACGAATCCATTCATTCCACATTTTATCATCTTACCTGAAATAAAAAGACTAACAAGAAACCAAATGTTAAAATAGTAATTTTTTTCATTTTCAGAGCTTCTTAACGCTCAGAAATATTTAGACAGTCAACTTCAAAAAATAAAATAAAATAAAACAACCACCTCCAGCACTGATACAGCACTAAGAAATATAAATAAATAAAGCAAATTACAAAAGACGTTTTCAAAGAAATTGTTAACCAGGTGTCAGAGACCCTTTTACCATGAAGTGTGTGTGTGTGTGTGTGTGTGTGTGTGTGTGTGTGTGTATGTATGTTGGAAATCTACTCCTTAGACCCTACTTCCTGCTCTTTGACAAGGAAATGAATTGACTAGCTAATGATTTAAAAAAAACTTCAAGTCAAAATTTCTTAATTTCAAAAAAATGTCCAATTAAAAAACTAAAAAAAAACTTCTTTGAAGTTAAGTAGAAATCACATTGTCCTTTTGCATAATAACTGAATAAAACAGTATTAGTCAAAAAATTGAAGGTTGATGGTACCTTACCTTTACTCATATGTATTTAGGTTTTTAAATAATTCAGGTAGCTGTTTCTTTTTAACTGTGAAATAAAAATTGAAAGTTTTTAATTACATTTTCTCAACACAGAAAAGAACTATGTATGGCTTAATAGCTGTGGTTTGAGTATTGTTATATCAGTTCCTGTTGTAGCTTTAGCCCTCATCAACACACACAGATGAATATGTCTATACTACACGTGCAAAGAGCAAACAACCAAGAAAAATGACTCAAAGTGTTTAAAACCCAAAGGACATAGGGTTTATTTACCTAATAGGAAAACTTCCACAATGTATTTCCAAAATTTTCAGTGACATTTTCTTCAGACAAGCTTCAACTCCATAATGCTGTGACTTCTTGTGAAGAAAGCATGTTGGTTCTATGTGGGTCTCTATTATATCATGCTATAGTAAAACTTCATTTATTTTAAAATTTTTGTTATAAAAATATATATACAGGGGCTTCCCTGGTGGCGCAGTGGTTGAGAGTCCACCTGCCGATGCAGGGGACACGGGTTCATGCCCCGGTCCAGGAGGATCCCACATTCCATGGAGCGGCTGGGCCCGTGAGCTATGGCCACTGAGCCTGCGCGTCCGGAGCCTGTGCTCCGCAACGGGATAGGCCACAACGGTGAGAGGCCCGCGTACCGCAGGAAAAAAAAAAAAATTATATATATATACTGTGAAGAAAACTTGTACAATGCAGTTTTGGTTTACTTGAAGTTACCTTGCAGTTTATTAATGCTTCAAAGATAATTTTACAGAGGGTTCTTTGTGTGTTTCCTTGTGTCTATGTGGGAGTAAAAGTGAATAATAAAATGATTAAAGGTTGACATCTTTAGCTTTCTCCATTTTAAGAAGCAGTATGGTCTGTGTGATTTTAGCTACATATAACAAAAACTTTTTTCTTTTTTCACTTGATTTGAGCATTTGTTTGTATATCTTTTCTCAGGCAGCTTCTACAAACACAAAATTGCAGTGACCTAACAAACACAAAATTGCAGTGACCTAACATATTACAGATCCAGTCTTTGTTTACTTTCCCCCTACTTGAC
The DNA here is from genome assembly GCF_008692025.1 of Phocoena sinus. NCBI lineage: Eukaryota > Metazoa > Chordata > Mammalia > Artiodactyla > Phocoenidae > Phocoena > Phocoena sinus. The sequence continues at coordinate 45,920,276 of NC_045769.1, forward strand.
CACCCACACGTTGAGTCAGAGATGTACTTTATACACTTTCCTATAACCAACACCATATGGAGGAAATATGTTTCCTTGGGTCTCTTTAAAATCATGAAATTAAGCCCTTCTTGAACTCTATTTCCAGCAGGCAAGAGATGATCTTCTGCATGTGAACACATCTAAGTTATTAAGCACACTCCAGCAGGGGAATGTTGTTGTAGCTGACCTAGAAAAGACACAATCACAGATCTTCGAGCTGAAAAGAGTCCAAGAGATCAATTAAAACCAAGCACTATTTGCAGGTGGGGAAACTGGCCTCAGAGAGGTTGAGCTTTTGCCCATGGTCAACATAAGAACCAAAAAAAAAAAAAAAAAAAGACTTGGTGGCTTGGTTTTCAGCCAGAATCCACTCTGATTAACCACTGCATTCCTACTGAACCTATTACTAAACATTGAACCCAGCCAGCAAGGGCTCCACTTGCTGAACTGTACAATTACACCTCTTTCCATTCCATATCATCAGTTGAATGTGTCAAGTAATGTTAGAATTCAGTTTAAGTACTTAATGCTAGCAAGACTTTTCTGCCTTGATCCTAGTTCCTCATCTTCTGATCCGAAAGAGGTGCTGTAATATTGCCTTGTCCTGGCATGAGAGCAACTTCATACCAATCTATTTTGTTAGATGTAACATTGTTCTCCTGGGTTTCGAGAGAAATCCTTGGTCATTAATACACAAATTTCTGTGATACAAATATACATTTCAGTTATTTCTGTAAAATGTCTCTGAATAATAATAGTAATTATGACATTTTATAATCAATATATTATGAAAAATCCATCAACAGTTAATGGCACTGAGAAATTTCTTTCTGGTGTTCTGAAATTTAAAAGTGCAACACATCAAAGTTTGGTGTTCCAAATAAACATTTCCAGATTTTTAACTCCATATGTAGAATAACTCCAGGCTGTGTACATAATATTTTCCTCTTCCAGGAGGAAAATAGCAGTTACTTTTCTTGTTGTTATATCCCTGGGATGCAATGGATTAAGTGATTTGAGATCTCACAGGGAATATCTCAAGTGTCTCAGAAGTTAGAGAGAGGATTATAGTCACATTAGCTTGACTACCTCACTCACCAGAAGAATCTCAGCATTTCAAATCAAGCTATGACTTTTTCCTGTGAATAGTAACATTGAGACCCATTTTTAAACCTAACATTTTACTAAGAGACTATGCAGATTAATTAAATGCTCTTCTAATCTTTCCCTTTCTGAAAATCTTCATCAATTACTCTACTCTTTTCCATGTAGCAAGTTCCACTTCCTGTGGGTAGTAATACCAAATCAGTGCTTCTTTTTCTTCCTTTCTTTCCTTCCTTCCTCCCTCCCTCTCTCTCTCTCCCTCCCCCTTTCTTTCCTTCTTTCTTTCTTTCTTTCATTCTTCTTTCTTTCTTTCTTTCTTTCTTTCTTTCTTTCTTCCTTTCTTCCTTTCTTCCTTCCTTCCTTCCTTTCTTTCTCTTTCTTTCTTTCCCTTTCTTTCTTTCTTTCTTTCTTTCTTTCTTTCTTTCTTTCTTTCTTTCTTTCTTTCTTTCTTTCTTTCTTTCTTTCTTTCTTTCTTTCTTTCTTCTTTCCATATCTCAAGGAAAGGACCTTGTCCCAAGGGCTTTCAAGTACTCAACTGATGGACCTAGAGATTGTCATACTGAGAGAAGTAAGTCAGACAAAGACAAATATTATATGATATTGCTTATATGTGGAATCTTAAAAAATGGTACAAATGAACTTATTTACAAAACAGAAATAGAGTCACACATGTAGAAAACAAACTTAAGATTACCAAGGGAGCAGTGAGGAGGGGGCGGAGGAATAAATTGGGAGTTTGGGATAGATATATACACACTACTATATATAGAATAGATAATAAGAACCTACTGTATAGCACAGAGAACTCTTCTCAATATGCTGTAATGACCTATATGGGAAAAGAATCTAAAAAAGAGTGGATACATGTATAACTGAACCACCTTGCTGTACAGCAGAAACTAACACAACATTGTAGATCAACTATACTTCTATAAAAATTAATTTAAAAATACATTAAAAAATTTCTCAACAGACTGTCACACTAAATTATTCTATCCTGAACCATTACTGTTTTTTAAAAATTGAGATGTAGTTGATATATAACATTGTATAAATTTAAACTGTACAATGTGTTGATTTGATACACATATATATTGCAAAATGATTACCACCATGGTGTTATCTACACCTCCATCACGTCTCATAATTACCATTTTTGTGTGTGTGGCGAGAATATTTAAGATCTACTTTCTTAGCAAATTTCAAGTATATAATACAGTATTATCAACTATAATCATCATGCTGTACATTCGATGCTCAGAACGTAATTTATCTTCTAACTTGAAGTTTGTACCCTTTGGCAAACATCTCCCCATATCCTCCTCTCCCAAGCCCCTCGTAACCACCATTCTATTATCTGTTTCTATAAGTTCAATTTTTTTAGATTCCACATATGAGTGCTATCATATAGTATTTGTCTTGCTCTCTCTGACTTATTTCACTTAGCATAATACCCTCAAGGTCCATCCATGTTGCTGCAAATGGTAAGATTTCCTTCTTTTTCATGGCTTTGAATTTTTCAATATTTCATTGTGTGTACATAGACTATTTTGAATAATGACGCAATGAACATGGGAGTACTGATATCTCTTCGAGATTTTGTTTTCATTTCTTTGGATATATAGCCAAATCAGGAATGCTTGATCATTAGATAGTTCTATTTTTAATATCTTGAGGGATCTCCATATGATTTTCCATAGTGGCTATATCAATTTGCAATTCCACCAATAGAGCACAAATACCCCCTTCTCTCCACATCGTCACCAATACTTGTTATTTGATGATAGCCGTTCTGACAGGTGTGAGGTGATGTCTCACTCTGGTTTTAATTTGCATTTCCCTGATGATTAGTGGTGTTGAGCACCTTTTCATGTACCTATTGGCAATTTGTATGCTTTCTTTGAAAAACTGTTTGTTCAGTTCCTCTGCCTATTTTTTAATCAGGCAGTTTTTTTGCTATTGAGTTTTATGAGTTCTTAATGTATTTTAGATACTAACCGCTTCTCAGGTATATGGTTTGCAAATAATTTTCCCATTCATAGATTTCCTTTCTATTTTGTTGATTACTTCTTTGAGTGTGCAGGAGCTTTTTAGTTTGATGTAGTCCCACTTGCTTATTTTTGCTTGTGCTTTTTGTGTCCAATCCAAAAAATCATTGCCAAGACTGATGTAAAGGAGTTTACCCCTTATATTTTCTTCTAGGAGTTATATGGTTTCAGGTCTTATGTTTACCTCTTGAATCCATTTCAAGTTAATTTCTGTGGATGGTGTAAGATAGGGACCCGATTTCATTCTTATGCATGTGGTTATACAGTTTTCCCAACACCATTTATTGAAGACTATACTTTCCCCATTGAATATTCTTGGCTGTCTTTTCAAATAGTTGACCGTATATTCCAGGGCTCTTTCTGGGCTCTCAATTCTGTTCTATTGGTCTATGTGTCTATTTTTATGCCAGTAACACGGTTTTGATTAGTATAGCTTTGTAATAAAATGAAAAATCAGAAAATTTGATCCTTCAACTGTAATCTTTCTTAAGATTGCTCTGGCTATTTGGGGTCTTTTGTGGTTCCATACAAATTTTGTATTGTTTTTTCTATTGTTGTGAGAAATTCCATTGAGATATGAATAGGAATTGAATTGAATCTATAGATGCCTTTGGACAGTATGGACATTTTAATGGTATCACTTATTCTGCTCCATGAACATGAATGTTCTTTCCATTTGTTTGGGTCTTCTTCAATTTAACTTTGATTACATACAAAAACTCTACCCTTTTACTCCTCCTCTTTTATGTTTTTGATGTCATAATTTACATTTTTTATGTTGTGTATGCATTAACAAATTATTGTAGCTATAGCTATTTTTAATATATTCTTTTAACCTTCATACTAGAGTTAACTGGTTAACACACCATCATATTACAGTATTAGAGTATTCTGAATATGACTATATACTTACCTTTACCAGTATGAGGTATATTTTCATGTTTCATGTTACTAATAAGCATCCTTCCATTTCTTGAATAATGCATTTCAGCATTTTTTGTAAGGCAAGTTTACTGGTGATGAACTTCTTTAGCTTTTGTTTGTCCAGTGAAGTTTTTTTGTTTTTTTTTTTTGTGCGGTACGTGGGCCTCTCACTGCTGTGGCCTCTCCCGTTGTGGAGCACAGGCTCCGGACGCACAGGCTCAGCGACCATGGCTCAAGGGCCTAGCTGCTCCACGGCATGCGGGATCCTCCCAGATCAGGGCACGAACCCGTGTCCCCTGCACCAGCAGGTGGACTCTCAACTACTGCACCACCAGGGAAGCCCCCAGTAAAGTTTTTATCTCACCTTTATTTCTGAAGGACAATTTTTCTGAGTAAAGTATACTTGATAGGTGGTTTCTTTCAACACTTTAAACATATCATTTCATTCTCTCCTGGCCTGCAAGGTCTCTGCTGAGAAATCCATTGGTAGCCTTATGGGGGTCTTTTGTATGGGAGAAATTTTTTCTCTTGCTGTTTTTAAAACTTCCTTTTTGTCTTTGATTTTAATCATGTTTATTATAATCTGTCTTAGAGAAGATTGCTTTACTTTTTTTTTATTTTTATTTTTTTTGCGGTACGTGGGCCTCTCGCTGTTGTGGCCTCTCCGGTTGCGGAGCACAGGCTCCCGGACGCGCAGGCTCAGCGGCCATGGCTCACAGGCCCAGCCGCTCCGCGGCATGTGGGATCCTCCAGGACCGGGGCATGAACCTGCGTCCCCCGCATCGGCAGGCGGAGTCTCAACCACTGCGCCACCAGGGAAGCCCGAGAAGATTGCTTTAGATTGAAATTTTAGAGCTATTAACTCCATGAACTTGAATGTCCAAATTTCTCCTGAGATTTGGGAAGTTCTCAGTCATATTTCTTTAAATAAACCTTATACTCTTTCCCCCCGACCTTCTCCTTCTGGGACTCCAATGATGCATTACAGTATGTCTCTTCATGGTACCCCATAAGTTCCATAGGATTTCTTTGTTCCTTTTCATTCTTTTTTTTAAAATTAAAAAAATTGAAGTATAGTTGATTGACAATGTTGTGTTAGTTTCAGGTGTACAGCACAGTGATTCAGATACATATTCTTTTTTTAGATTCTTTTTCCTTAAAGGTTATTACAAAATATTGGGCATAGTTCTCTATGCTACACAGTAGGTTCTTATTGGTTATTTACCTTTTCATTCTTTTTCTTTTTGTTCCTCTGATTAGATAATTTTAATTGATCTGTCTTTGCGCTCACTGAAACTTTTTTCTGCTTGGCCAAGATTGCCACTGAAGGCAATTCTCTATTGAATTCTTCAGTTCAATCATTGTATTCTTCAGCTCCAAAATTTCTGTTGTTGTTGTTTTTTTTAATGTTTTCTATCCCTTTATTGAACTTCTCTTTTTATTCTTGTATTGTTTTCCTGGTAGTGTCAAATTGTTCATCTGTGTTTTCCTATAGGTCTCTGAGCATCTTTAGAACGATTATTTTGAATTCTTTATTGGGCAATTCCTGGATTTACATATTTTTAGTGCTAGTTACTGGAGGTTTGCTATATTACTTTGGTGGAGTAATGTTTCTCTGATTCTTTGTGATCCCTGTAGCCTTGTGCAAGTGTCTGCATAAGGTGACCAGTTTGAAGAAACTGGTTTTCTTCTTTGTTCTTAGCTGTCTCTATATGTCTCAGCTTTGCTGGGTAGGGTGAAACCAAAGCAAGATCTTTATGTAGTTCCCCAAAAGGCTGAGGAAACTAGTTGCTCGCCCTGCTCTTCCTTTCCTAACAAGGGGAATGCTTTCTAGTTGAGAAATTCCCTCTTTGTGCTGAGCAATGCCAGCTTGGTGTGTGGAATGATTCAGGCAAAATGAAGCTGTCTTCCTTCTCTTTTTGTGTGGTCATTCTCAGTTTTTTGTTTTTGTTTTTTTTTTGTTCCAGTGTGTTGCTCAAGTTTCTTGAATGGACTCCAGAGCTCTCCCAAAGCTGCTTTTATTGGGTGAGTAGCTAATTATTGATCTTTGTAGGGAGACAGAGGTTCTGTGACACCATTTTGACAACATCACCTCACACCATTGTTGTTTGTTTGGATAACATTAAATTCTATTTTAACTGACACAGAGTGGGATTAAATCAGAGCCAAAAGATAATCATCTTGACCAACAAGATGTTCCCTTGTTATTATCTGTGGCCATTGTGAAAGAGGTCTCTCTATTTTGTCCAAATCCAAAATCAATCTCATTCTTTTATGCCCCTCTTTATCCAGCCTAATGTAAACACAATTCACACAGTTTTTGTCAATAAGCTCCAACTCCCTTGTTCTATTGTCTTTTTGTCCTACCAGTCTGTCAGGCAAAACCCCGAGTGGTTGTACTCAAATTTCTACCCTCTCTACTGCTTCTCCTAATAGCTAAAAACTGCTGAAAATGTCACATAATAGAACAGCCTGGGTCTACTACAAATTCACAATCTCAACCCTAAAAGGGCTCCCAACATTGATGACAATCCTACTATATCTCTGGACTACTTTTCCACTCAGCAGTGCCTATCTCCAACCCTCTTTACTGTCACCAAACCTCCAACCCTCCTCTTTCACCCTCACCCTCAACAGATCACCTTACCTCTAGTTTAGAAAGATAATAGTAATAAATGCATGCCTAATGCTTGCTGTATGCCAGACACTAATCTTTAAACTTTGCATAGATTAACTAACTTAATAATTATAACAAACCTAGGAAACAAAGATTAATTTTATCACCATTTTATAGTTGAGAAAACTGAGGCACAGGGAGTTTGAGTAATTTGCCTATGCTCACACAACTCGCAAGTGGAGAGTCATAGATTCTCACTCAGGTAGTCAGGACTCTAATTTGAGTCTATGTCTTTGACTGCTATTCATACTGCTTCTGCCTCATACCATCATACAATCTGCTCACATCTCAGACTGAAGAAGCTCCACTTCCTCTTATGGTGGGGCCAGTCCTTCCCATCACCCGTGCTTTGAGTTTTATGCTCTTCTTCTACTTAGCTACCTAGCTACCTCACATGATTTGCTAACATTTCTTTTTTTTGTGTAGATTCATCCTCTTCTCACTCACTCAGCTTCTTCTTTCTATCTGCCAATCCACACACATATTTCTTGGATGAGGTGACTCTTCTTCCTATCTACATTTCCTCACCTCTCACTCTCTACTCACCACCCTCTTCAGTCTTGACCCTCTACCTATCCAGCTTTCACCAACATTACAAATGACCTCCATGGCACTAAATCCAACACATATTTTTACTTCTCAATTCATTTGAGCTCTCACCAGCATTCCACTCTGTTGACAATTCCCTCTGCTTTTAAACACTCTCCTTCTTTGGCTTATGTGAAACAATTTTTTCCCACTCTCCTCCTTTTCCCCTTACCACCTGTGTAGATTCATTCCCCTATAATCAGCCTTCACTGTTGGAGTGTATCAAGACTTGGTGTTATGTTCTCCCTTTTTATGATGGTTTGTTTTTACTTTCTACTCTCTACCTATATATCTCATGCTCACCTATGGCTTTAATCATCCCTTTGGTCAGATGATTCATAAATATCTATCTCCACCTCAGATCTCTTGAACTGCAGATCCATGCATTACATAGAATGTAAGCCCCATGAAGGTAGTGACCACTTGTTTTGTCTCTTTTCTATCCCCAGGGCATAGAATAGCACCTGGAACATGATAGTTAAACAATAAATACTTGTTTAATGAAAGTAAAAGAATATGCCCAAACTTGATCCTATTTTAGTATTTTCTATCAGGGCAGAACATCACCATTTATTCTGTTAAACAGCCTAGCAAAACTTGTTGACATTTCCATGTCCCTCATCTCCAGAGTTGACAATTGTATTAGTTTTCTAGGGTTGCCATGATGAAATACCATAAATTATGTGGCTTTAGCACCATATTTTCTCACAGTTCTGGAGTTAGAAGTCCAAGATCAATGTGTCTACTGGTTCTATTTCTCTTGAGGCAACTCTCCTTGGCTTGCAGATGGCCACCATTCTGCATATCTTCACATGGTCATTCCTCTGTGTGCATGCATCACTGGTGTCTGTGTGTTCAAATTTCCTTTTCTTACAAGGACAGCAGTCAGAGTGGATTAGGGGCAAATCTAATGGCTTCTTTTTAACTTAACACCTCTTTAAAAGTCCTGTCTCCAAATATAATCACATCCTGAGGTACTGGGGGAAGGCTTCAACATATGAATTTGGGGGGAAGTGTCACAATTTAACCCGTAAAAATCTATCATCAAATGTATTTCATTTCTTTCTTTAAATAAATACTTCTTGAATCCACACACTTATCTCCATCCCTTCCTAATCCAAGCTACCATTGTCTATTGCCCACTGTGATAGGCTGCATCAAAGATGGTTCCCAAGGATCTCTGTTTCCAAGTGTTCATGTGTGTGTATAATACCTTCTCTTGGGGCTATACCTGGTGGCTAATAAATATCACATCTGAGACTGGGTTACAAAACAGCTTGGAGTTCCGTCTTTTTCTCATTCTCTTGCTGTCTGACTTGCTTATGCTGATGAAAGCCAGTTGCCATACTGTGAGTTGGCCTATAGAGAGGCCCAAGTGGCAAGGAGCTGAGGGATAGCTCTGTCCAAGAAACAGCCAGAAACTGAGACTCTGGTTAAAGATCCAGTGAGGAGCTGAATCCTGCCAACAGCTACATGTGTGAGCTTGGAAGTGGATCCTCCTCCAGTTGAACCTTGAGTTGACTGCATCTCCAGATGGCACCTTGATTACAACCTTGTGAGACAGCTAGAACCAGAGAACCCAATTATACCCAGATTCCTGACCCACAGAATCTGTGAGATAATAGATGACTGCTTTTTAAGCCATTACACTTTGGTACACAAGCATAAATAACAAATACATCTAGTAACTGCACTAGTCCACTACCTACATCCAATCTACCTTCCTTCAAATCACTTCTTCATATGGTAGTCAAAGAGATCTTTTCATAATGTAAATCAACCTATTTCCCATTTAAACCCTTCAAAAGCTTTCCATTGATTTCACGCTAACTGCCCAATTTTTTTCCTCACATAGTTAACACTTGTCCTTCAGATTTCAGTGCAAAACCTCATTTCCTTGAGGAGGTCACCTGCCTCCAGATCAAATCTCTTTCATAACATTTGACAGAGAACATTTTTACATGTTATTCTTGGATTAATGCCTTTCCCTTCCACTAGAATGCAAGCTGCATGAGAGCAAGGACCATGCCTGGTTTTCTTTAACATGCATGGCCCAGTGTCTAGAACATAGGCACACAATAAAATGTGTTAAGCAAACAAAATGTTAAATGCCATTTGTTACTTCTTTTGCTTTTTTGTGGATCCTCCAGATAACAACTTTACTTCTTGGAACTTTGTAAGTTCAAAGTTGTATGGTTCTACTACCTCCTACAACCTGACTCTTCTGCCAAGTATTTATGAGACTAAGTTATCTTTTTACAAGACCTATTAGGGAAGACTAGTAAAACAACATTTATTAACTTATAATGCCATTTAACCTTTCTGGATTCATGACAAAACCATAATGGATTGAAAGGATAAGACTTGTCATCTGGTATGGAATTTGTCTGGCTCAAAACACTTATCCAAAAAAGTAATGTTGTTAAGATTTCTTTATTTGAAAAGAGCACTTCTTATTTTTAGAAAATCTGGATTACACAGCTGGGTGACAGATGTGTATGTGTCATAGTCTTATAGGGGAGCAAGAGGATGTTGGCTCTGTGATCACATTGTTTTGAATGGAATGATTTTCATACATTAGATAACATCATGTGTTCCATCTGAATGTGATGGCAGCCAATACCGCCTATGTGTCACATTTTTTGTGTGCAAATCATGCAATGTCTTTGATACATTTTTCTTACCATTTGTGTGAATCTGAATTGGGGCAGTTATATTTCAAGCAGATTAAAATGATAAGTAAATGTTTATTTAGGACTGAAGGGAGATTCTCACCATGTTCACTAATTTTTTTTTTTTTTTGCCGTACGCGGGCCTCTCACTGTTGTGGCCTCTCCCCCCCGCGGAGCTCAGGCTCCGGACGCGCAGGCTCAGCGGCCATGGCTCACGGGCCCAGCCGCTCCACGGCATGTGGGATCTTCCCGGACCGGGGCACGAACCCGTGTACCCTGCATCGGCAGGCGGACTCTCAACCACTGCGCCACCAGGGAAGCCCGTGTTCATTAATTTGATGGTAGTTAAATGAAAACTTTGTTTAAATGTGTCTATTTTTCAACTCTGGCTTCCTCTCCTATTTTAATATCTAATTGTTGTCTCATGCATTTAAATGAGGCTATGCATGTAATTTAAGTAAGTTAATTAAACTGGGTGTTATTCTAGTTATCTAATGGCATAATATTTAATATTTTCATACAATAGATATTCACACACATTGATAGGGAGGTAGTAAAGGATGGTGGGGACTAGGGTGAACTGGATAATATATGTCTATTTTAAAGGGAAGTATACATTATTTAACTCCCTAATTTGTGGGGTCAGTGTTTCTAGAACTTCTGACTTTTTCTGGAGAAGTCAGAAATCTGGATCTTATGTGAAACATCCAGTGTTAAAATAATTTTTTAAAACTTTGCAAAACAGTTCAAATAAATCTGTGGAGCTTGTGTGAGATAAAGGTCCTTTGACCTTTTTGGCATAGTGGCAATGTTGTGTATTGGAAAATACATGGATTTTGGAGACAGATGGACCGGAGTTTGAATTCTGGTGCAGACAGTTACTTGTATGGCTGGACAGTTACTTTAGCCCTTTTGAAACTTTGTGTCCTAATTTTTGAAATGAAAATGTTATAGTCTTTTTTAACCACTGTAATAGAAATAATAGATAGCGATTTTTACTACCTTGACTCACTGTAACTAAACTTTCTTCTCATTTCCAAAGTCTCCAGTCTTTAATTATTTGCATCTAGGCTTCCTCCGATAACCCTAAAGTATGGTGACCACATAATCATAATTATTTATCTTGTACATCCAGCCAAACACACTCCACACTTTGACAATGGCAAATAAGTTTTAAGTTGAAAAATAAAACAGATCCTGTACACAAAGCATCTGGAAGATGATATCCTAATGGGAAGTACTTCCCATTAGGATGGTGACCAAATGTGTTTTATCATCAATAAGGAATGATCAGGTAGAATGAGCAAGCTGTGGCTCTAAAGAATAAGCGTAGATATGCACGGATGAGGAACATAGACCTATGAATTGTTAAATATCAGTTATAGTTATTGGTAGCATTGGAATTGATTCTTCCAAGCATTCCAAAATTGAAAATCAAAACTTTTATAGGAAACCAGGTTGCCTGTCTCATCCTCAAGTTCAGCTAGGGTATTCATAGAATCAGTTAGTGAGATAAGTCTTTCTGTAAACTAGGCTCACCAAGCTTCTGGTGGTTTATTCAAATTTCAATCAGCTCTTGAGAAATTATAAAATAGTTGTAATTCAAAACCAGATATTAGACAGAAGAACCTCATTAACATATAAAAATGTTTACTGGGAACTAGATACAAACTAATATATTGATTGGCCAGGCCTATGCAGTGGTGCTTAAAATGTCAGGTCAAATATGTCCAAATTCCAGTTCTCCTCGATGTTTGGTGTCAAAGAGACAAAACATCTGGATGACTGGATAAATAATTTTATTAAATTGATTTAATGTTTGACATTATGTAGACACATCCTAAAGTAATCATGTTCCATGTAAAGTGTAAATAGCAAACTCAACAAGTCTAATTAATAATTCTTGGGACTTCCCTGGTGGCACAGTGGTTAAGAGTCTGCCTGCCACAGCAGGGGACATGGGTTCGATCCCTGGTCTGGGAAGGTCCCATATGCCACAGAGAAACTAAATCCATGAGCCACAACTACTGAGCCCACATGCTGCAACTACTGAAGCCCACATGCCTAGAGCCCATGCTCAGCAACAAGAGAAGACACCGCAATGAGAAGCCTGTGCACCACAATGAAGAGTAACCCCTGATCACCACAACTAGAGAGAGCCCGCATGAAGCAATGAAGACCCAATGCAGCCAAAAATAAAAAATAAATTCGTAGAGTAAACTTTAGAAACTTTCTAGTTTAATCCCTGTATCTTACATGTGAGGAAACAGAGTCTTAGAAAATTAAATGACTTGGCCAACATCAAATGACTTCGAGCCTCTGCCTCTTGTTTTAATATATTTTCTGCCATAGTTGAGCTGATCATATTGAAAGAAGAGGGCAAAAGATTAATGAAGAAAAATAGCCCACCCCCAAAGAAACTGAAATTCCTATTTTGAATATAAGAAGCAGTATATTAACATTGTCTTTACATTTGTACTCTAAAAATCTTAAATATTTCAAGGGATAAGATCAGGTACACAAAATGCAGAAGAGAAAAGAACATTAATATTTTTAAAAATATCATCCCTTGTACTGAAAGGCTTACAAGTGGAAATTTGTCAGTTTACCCAGACTCAAATGCCTTCTAGCAGCTCAACGATTTCTAGGAGTATAGAGTTCTGAAAACAGCTGCCTGCATTTAGGGGCAGTTCATTTTTCAAGATAAATTCTATTCTTTGTACCTCTGAAAAGAAAATGTCTGCATGCAGTGATACTCATCTTGAGGCCATGGAGAATATAAATTCTTAGATCCCAGAAATGGACTAATACAAAGTATATATAATTGTTTATTATATAGATTTTAAAAAGGCATGAAAACCCAGAGGGGAAAGCAAGACATTCAATGAAGAGTCAGTGAAAATCCTCCAATATCCTCCAATATAGTTAGGCTTCATAAGTTTATGCTAGTCGAATGAGTGATTAAGTCACTGATTTTGTTGTTGTTATATGGTGTTTCTTTACATAATTCAATGTTTCAAGAAAGATTTTTTTAACATCTTTGTTGGAGTATAATTGTTTTACAATGTCGCATTTGTTTCTGCTGTATAACAAAGTCAATCAGCTATATGTATACATATATCCCCATATCCCCTCCCTCTTGCACCTCCATCCAACTCTCCCTATCCCACCCCTCTAGGTGGTCAAAAAACACTGAGCTGATCTCCCTGTGCTATGCAGCTGCTTCCCACTAGCTATCTATTCTACATTTGCTAGTGTAAATATGTCAATGTTAACTCCCACACTTCATCCCAACTTACCCTTCCCACTCCCCATGTCCTCAAGTCCATTCTCTATGTCTGCGTCTTTATTCCTGTCTTGCCCCTAGGTTCATCTGAACCATTTTTTAGATTCCATATAAATATGTGTTAGCATACGGTATTTGTTTTTCTCTTTCTGACATACTTTACTCTGTAACAGATGCCTCTAGGTCCATCCACCTCACTACAAGTAACTCAATTTTGTTTCTTTTTACGGCTGAGTAATATTCCATTGTATATATGTGCCACATCTTCTTTATCCATTCATCTGTCAATGGACACTTAGGTTGCTTCCATGTCCTGGCTATTGTAAATGGTGTGGCAATGAACATTGTTGTACATGACTCTTTTTGAATTATGGTTTTCTCAAGGTATATGTCCAGTAGTGGGATTGCTGGCTCATATGGTAGTTCTATTTTTAGTTTTTTAAGGAACCTCCATACTGTTCTCCATAGTGGCTGTATTAATTTACATTACCATCAACAGTGTAAGAGGGTTCCCTTTCTCTACACCCTCTCCAACATTTATTGTGTGTAGATGTTTTGATGATGGCCATTCCGACTGGTGTGAGGTGATACCTCATTGTAGCTTAGATTTGCATCTCTCTAATGATTAGTGATGTTGAGCATCCTTTCATGTGTTTGTTGGCAAACTGTATATCTTCTTTGGAGAAATGTGTATTTAGGTCTTCTGCCCAGTTTTGGATTGGGTTGTTTGTTTTTCTGATATTGAGCTGCATGAGCTGCTTGTAAATTTTGGAGGTTAATCCTTTATCAGTTGCTTCATTTGCAAATATTTTCTCTGGTTCTGAGGGTTGTCTTTTCATCTTGTTTACGATTTCCTTTGCTGTGCAAAGCCTTTTAAGTTTCATTAGGTCCCATTTGTTTATTTTTGTTTTTATTTCCATTTTTCTAGGAGGTGGGTCAAAAAGGATCTTACTGTGATTTATGTCATAGAGTGTTCTGCCTATGTTTTCCTCTAAGACTTTCATAGTGTCTGGCCTTATATTTAGGTCTTTAATCCATTTTGAGTTTATTTTTGCATATGGTGTCAAGAAGTGTTCTAATTTCATTCTTTTTTTTTTTTTTTTTTGCAGTATGCGGGCCTCTCACTGTTGTGGCTTCTCCCTTTGTGGAGCGCAGGCTCAGTGGCCATGGCTTATGGGCCCAGCCACTCCGCGGCATGTGGGATCCTCCCAGACCGTGGCACGAACCCATATACCCTGCATCGGCAGGCGGACTCTCAACCACTGTGCCGCCAGGGAAGCCCTAATTTCATTCTTTTACATGTAGCTATCCAGTTTTCCGAGCACCATTTATTAAAGAGGCTGTCTTTTCTCCATTGTATATTCTTGCCTCCTTTATCAAAGATAAGGTGACCATATGTGCATGGGTTTATCTCTGGGCTTTTTATCCTATTCCATTGATTTTCATTTCTGTTTTACTGCCAGTACCATACTGTCTCAATAATTGTAGCTTTGTAGTATAGTTGGAAGTCAGGGCGACTTACTCCTGCAGCTGCGTTTTCCTTTCTCAAGATTGCTTTGGCTATTTGGGGTCTTTTGTGTTTCCATACAAATTATGGAATTTTTTGTTCTAGTTCTGTGAAAAATGCCATTGGTAGTTTGATAGGGATTGCATTGTGCTTTGGGTAGTATAGTCATTTTCACAATGTTGATTGTTCCAATCCAAAAAAATGGTATCTGTCTCCATCTGTTAGCATCATCTTCAATTTCTTTCATCAGTGCCTTATAGTTTTCTGCATACAGGTTTTTTGTCTTCTTAGGTAGGTTTATTTCTAGGTATTTTATTCTTTTTGTTGCAATGGTAAATGGGAGTGTTTCCTTAATTTCTCAGATTTTGCATCATTAGTGTATAGGAATGGAAGAGATTTCTGTGCATTAATTTTGTATCTTGCTACTTTACCAAATTCATGGATTAGCTCTAGTAGTTTTCTGGTAGCATCTTTAGGATTCTCTATGTATAGTATCATGTCATCTGCAAATAGTGACAGTTTTACTTCTTCTTTTCTGATTTGGATTCTTTTTATTTCTTTTTCTTCTCTGATTGTTGTGGCTAAAATTTCCAAAACTATGTTGAATAATAGTGGTGAGAGTGGGCAACCTTGTCTTCTTCCTGATCTTAGCAGGAATGGTTTTAGTTTTTCACCATTGAGAATGATGTTGGCTGTGGGTTTGTCATATATGGCCTTTATTATGTTGAGGTAGGTTCCCTCTATGCCTACTTTCTGGAGAGTTTTTTTTTTTTTATCATAAATGGGTGTTGAATTTTGTCGAAAGCTTTCTCTGCATCTATTGAGATGATCATATGATTTTTATCCTTAAGTTTGTTAATATGGTGTACCACACTGATTGATTTTCATATATTGAAGAAACCTTGCATTTCTGAGATAAACCACACTTGATCATGGTGTATGACCCTTTTAAGGTGCTGTTGGATTCTGTTTGCTTGTATTCTTTTGAGGATTTTTGCATCTATGTTCATCAGTGATATTGGCCTATAGTTTTCTTTCTTTGTGACATCTTTGTCTGGTTTTGGTATCAGGGTGATGGTGACCTTATAGAATGAGTTTGGGAGTGTTCCTCCCTCTGCTATATTTTGGAAGAGTTTGAGAAGCATAGATGTTAACTCTTCTCTAAATGTTTGATGGAATTCACCTGTGAAGCCATCTGGTCCTGGGCTTTTGTTTGTTGGAAGATTTTTAATCACAGTTTCAATTTCAGTGTTTGTGACTGGTCTGTTCATATTATCTATTTCTTCCTGGTTCAGTCTAGGAAGATTGTGCGTTTCTAAGAATTTTTCCATTTCTTCCAGGTTTTCCATTTTATTGGCATAGAGTTACTTGTAGTAATCTCTCATGATCCTTTGTATTTCTGTAGTGTTAGTTGTTACTTCTCCTTTTTCATTTCATTTTTTTTTTTTTTTAAACATCTTTATTGGGGTATAATTGCTTTACAATGGTGTGTTAGTTTCTGCTTTATAACAAAGTGAATCAGCTATACATATACATATGTTCCCATATGTCTTCCCTCTTGCGTCTCCCTCCCTCCCACTCTCCCCATCCCACACTTCCAGGCTGTCACAAAGCACCGAGCTAATATCCCTGTGCCTTGCGGCTGCTTCCCCCCAGCTATCTACCTTACTACGTTTGTTAGTGTGTATATGTCCATGACTCTCTCTCGCCCTGTCAAAACTCACCCTTCCCCCTCCCCATATCCTCAAGTCCGTTCTCCAGTAGGTCTGCGTCTTTATTCCTATCTTACCCCTAGGTTCTTCATGACATTTTTTTCCCTTAAATTCCATATATATGTGTTAGCATACGGTATTTGTCTTTTTCTTTCTGACTTACTTCACTCTGTATGACAGACTCTAGGTCTATCCATCTCATTACAAATAGCTCAATTTCATTTCTTTTTAAGGCTGAGTAATATTCCATTGTGTATATGTGCCACATCTTCTTTATCCATTCATCCGATGATGGGCGCTTAGGTTGTTTCCATGTCCTGGCTATTGTAAATAGAGCTGCAATGAACATTTTGGTACATGACTCTTTTTGAATTTTGGTTTTCTCAGGGTATATGCCAAGTAGTGGGATTGCTGGGTCATATGGTAATTCTATTTGTAGTTTTTTAAGGAACCTCCATACTGTTCTCCACAGTGGCTGAACCAATTCACATTCCCACCAGCAGTGCAAGAGTGTCCCCTTTTCTCCACACCCTCTCCAGCATTTATTGTTTCTTGATTTTTTGATGATGGCCATTCTGACTGGTGTGAGATGATATCTCATTGTAGTTTTGATTTGCATTTCTCTAATGATTAATGATGTTGAGCATTCTTTCATGTGTTTGTTGGCATTCTGTATATCTTCTTTGGAGAAATGTCTATTTAGGTCTTCTGCCCATTTTTGGATGGGGTTGTTTGTTTTTTTGTTATTGAGCTGCATGAGCTGCTTGTAAATTTTGGAGATTAATCCTTTGTCAGTTGCTTCATTTGCAAATGTTTTCTCCCATTCTGAGGGTTGTCTTTTGGTCTTGGTTATGGTTTCCTTTGCTGTGCAAAAGCTTTGAAGTTTCATTAGGTCCCATTTGTTTATTTTTGTTTTTATTTCCATTACTCTAGGAGGTGGGTCAGAAAGGATCTTGCTGTGATTTATGTCATAGAGTGTTCTTCCTATGTTTTCTTCTAAGAGTTTGATAGTTTCTGGCCTTACATTTAGGTCTTTAATCCATTTTGAGCTTATTTTTGTGTATGGTGTTAGGGAGTGATCGAATCTCATACTTTTACATGTACCTGTCCAGTTTTCCCAGCACCATTTATTGAAGAGGCTGTCCTTTCTCCACTGTACATTCCTGCCTCCTTTATCAAAGATAAGGTGTCCATATGTGCGTGGGTTTATCTCTGGGCTTTCTATCCTGTTCCACTGATCTATCTTTCTGTTTTTGTGCCAGTACCATACTGTCTTGATTACTGTTGCTTTGTAATATAGTCTAAAGTCAGGGAGCCTTATTCCTCCAGCTCCTTTTTTCGTTCTCAAGATTGCTTTGGCTATTCGGGGTCTTTTGTGTTTCCATACAAATTGCGAAATTTTTTGTTCTAGTTCTGTGAAAAATGCCAGTGGTAGTTTGATAGGGATTGCATTGAATCTGTAGATTGCTTTGGGTAGTAGAGTCATTTTCACAATGTTGATTCTTCCCATCCAAGAACATGGTATATCTCTCCATCTATTTGTATCATCTTTAATTTCTTTCATCAGTGTCTTATAATTTTCTGCATACAGGTCTTTCGTATCCTTAGGTAGGTTTATTCCTAGATATTTTATTCTTTTTGTTGCAATGGTAAATGGGAGTGTTTTCTTGATTTCACTTTCAGATTTTTCATCATTAGTATATAGGAATGCCAGAGATTTCTGTGCATTAATTTTGTATCCTGCTACTTTACCAAATTCATTGATTAGCTCTAGTAGTTTTCTGGTAGCATCTTTAGGATTCTCTATGTATAGTATCATGTCATCTGCAAACAGTGACAGCTTTACTTCTTCTTTTCCGATTTGGATTCCTTTTATTTCCTTTTCTTCTCTGATTGCTGTGGCTAAAACTTCCAAAACTATGTTGAATAAGAGTGGTGAGAGTGGGCAACCTTGTCTTGTTCCTGATCTTAGTGGAAATGCTTTCAGTTTTTCACCATTGAGGATGATGTTTGCTGTGGGCTTGTCATATATGGCTTTTATTATGTTTAGGAAAGTTCCCTCTATGCCTACTTTCTGGAGGGTTTTTATCATAAATGGGTGTTGAATTTTGTCGAAAGCTTTCTCTGCATCTATTGAGATGATCATATGGTTTTTCTCCTTCAATTTGTTAATATGGTTTATCACATTGATAGATTTGCGTATATTGAAGAATCCTTGCATTCCTGGAATAAACCCCACTTGATCATGGTGTATGATCCTTTTAATGTGCTGTTGGATTCTGTTTGCTAGTATTTTGTTGAGGATTTTTGCATCTATGTTCATCAGTGATATTGGCCTGTAGTTTTCTTTCTTTGTGACATCCTTGTCTGGTTTTGGTATCAAGGTGATGGTGGCTTCGTAGAAGGAATTTGGGAGTGTTCCTCCCTCTGCTATATTTTGGAAGAGTTTGAGAAGGATAGGTGTTAGCTCTTCTCTAAACGTTTGATAGAATTCACCTGTGAAGCCATCTGGTCCTGGGCTTTTGTTTGTTGGAAGGTTTTTTTTTTTTTTTTTTTTTTTTTTTTTTTTTTTTTTTTGCGGTACGCGGGCCTCTCACTGTTGTGGCCTCTCCCGTTGTGGAGCACAGGCTCCGGACGCACAGGCTCAGAGGCCATGGCTCACGGGCCCAGCCACTCCGCGGCATGTGGGATCTTCCCGGACCGGGGCACGAACCCGTGTCCCCTGCATCGGCAGGCGGACTCTCAACCACTGCGCCACCAGGGAAGCCCCTGTTGGAAGGTTTTTAATCACAGTTTCAATTTCAGTGCTTGTGATTGGTCTGTTCATATTTTCTATTTCTTCCTGATTCAGTCTTGGCAGGTTGTGCATTTCTAAGAATTTGTCCATTTCTTCCAGATTGTCCATTTTATTGGCATAGAGTTGCTTGTAGTAATCTCTCATGATTTTTTTTATTTCTGCAGTGTCAGTTGTTACTTCTCCTTTTTCATTTCTAATTCTATTGATTTGAGTCTTCTCCCTTTTTTTCTTGATGAGTCTGGCTAGTGGTTTATCTATTTTGTTTATCTTCTCAAAGAACCAGCTTTTAGTTTTATTGATCTTTGCTATCGTTTCCTTCATTTCTTTTTCATTTATTTCTGATCTGATTTTTATGATTTCTTTCCTTCTGCTAGCTTTGGGGTTTTTTTGTTCTTCTTTCTCTAATTGCTTGAGGTGCAAGGTTAGGTTGTTTATTCGAGATGTTTCCTGCTTCTTAAGGTGGGCTTGTATTGCTATAAACTTCCCCCTTAGAACTGCTTTTGCTGCATCCCATAGGTTTTGGGTCGTTGTGTCTCCATTGTCATTTGTTTCTAGGTATTTTTTTATTTCCTCTTTGATTTCTTCAGTGATCACTTCATTATTAAGTAGTGTATTGTTTAGCCTCCATGTGTTTGTATTTTTTACAGATCTTTTCCTGTAATTGATATCTAGTCTCATGGCGTTGTGGTCGGAAAAGATACTTGATACAATTTCAGTTTTCTTAAATTTACCAAGGCTTGATTTGTGACCCAAGATATGATCTATCCTGGAGAATGTTCCATGAGCACTTGAGAAAAATGTGTATTCTGTTGTTTTTGGATGGAGTGTCCTATAAATATCAATTAAGTCCATCTTGTTTAATGTATCATTTAAAGCTTGTGTTTCCTTATTTATTTTCATTTTGGATGATCTGTCCATGGGTGAAAGTGGGGTGTTAAAGTCCCCTACTATGAATGTGTTACTGTTGATTTCCCCTTTTATGGTTGTTAGTATTTGCCTTATGTATTGAGGTGCTCCTATGTTGGGTGCATAAATATTTACAATTGTTATATCTTCTTCTTGGATCGATCCCTTGATCATTATTTAGTGTCCTTCTTTGTCCCTTTTAATAGTCCTTATTTTAAAGTCTATTTTGTCTGATATGAGAATTGCTACTCCAGCTTTCTTTTGGTTTCCATTTGCATGGAATATCTTTTTCCATCCCCTTACTTTCAGTCTGTATGTGTCTCTAGTTCTGAAGTGGGTCTCTTGTAGACAGCATATATAAGGGTCTTGTTTTTGTATCCATTCAGCCAATCTGTGTCTTTTGGTGGGAGCATTTAGTCCATTTACATTTAAGGTAATTATCGATATGTATGTTCCTATTTCCATTTTATATATTGTTTTGGGTTCGCTACTATAGGTCATTTCCTTCTCTTGTGTTTCGTGTCTAGAGAAGTTCCTTTAGCATTTGTTGTAAAGCTGGTTTGGTGGTGCTGAACTCTCTCAGCTTTTGCTTGTCTGTAAAGGTTTTAATTTCTCCATCAAATGTGAATGAGATCCTTGCTGGGTAGAGTAGTCTTGGTTGCAGGCTATTCTCCTTCATCACTTTCAGTATGTCCTGCCACTCCCTTCTGGCTTGTAGGGTTTCTGCTGAGAGATCAGCTGTTAACCTTATGGGGATTCCCTTGTGTGTTATTTGTTGTTTTTCCCTTGCTGCTTTTAATATGCTTTCTTTGTATTTAATTTTTGACAGTTTGATTAATATGTGTCTTGGCGTGTTTCTCCTTGTATTTATCCTGTATGGGACCCTCTGTGCTTCCTGGACTTGATTAACTATTTCCTTTCCCATATTAGGGAAGTTTTCAACTATAATCTCTTCAAATATTTTCTCAGTCCCTTTCTTTTTCTCTTCTTCTTCTGGAACCCCTATAATTCGAATGTTGGTGCGTTTCATGTTGTCCCAGAGGTCTCTGAGACTGTCCTCAGTTCTTTTCATTCTTTTTTCTTTATTCTGCTCTGCAGTAGTTATTTCCACTACTTTATCTTCCAGGTCACTTATCCGTTCTTCTGCCTCAGTTATTCTGCTATTGATCCTATCTAGAGTGATTTTAATTTCATTTATTGCATTGTTCATCGTTGCTTGTTTCATCTTTAGTTCTTGTAGGTCCTTGTTAACTGTTTCTTGCATTTTGTCCATTCTACTTCCAAGATTTCGGATCATCCTTACTATCATTATTCTGAATTCTTTTTCAGGTAGATTGCCTATTTCCTCTTCATTTGTTAGGTCTGGTGGGTTTTTATCTTGCTCCTTCATCTGCTGTGTGTTTTTCTGTCTTCTCATTTTGCTTATCTTACTGTGTTTGGGGTCTCCTTTTTGCAGGCTGCACTTTCGTAGTTCCCGTTGTTTTTGATGTCTGTCTCCAGTGGCTAAGGTTGTTTCAGTGGGTTGTGTAGGCTTCCTGGTGGAGGGGACTAGTGCCTGTGTTGTGCTGGATGAGGCTGGATCTTGTCTCTCTAGTGGGCAGGTTCATGTCTGGTGGTGTGTTTTGGGGTGTCTGTGGCCTTATTATGATTTTAGGCAGCCTCTCTGCTAATGGGTGGGGTTGTGTTCCTGTTTTGCTAGTTGTTTGGCATAGGTTGTCCAGCACTGTGGCTTGCTGGTCGTTGAGTGAAGCTGGGTGCTGGTGTTAAGATGGAGGTCTCTGGGATATTTCCACTGTTTAATATTATGCGGAGCTGGGAGGTCTCTTGTTGACCAGTGTCCTGAAGTTGGCTCTCCTACCTCAGAGGCAGAGCCCTGACTCCTGGCTGGAGCACCAAGAGCTTTTCATCCACACAGCTCAGAATAAAAGGGAGAAAAAGTAGGGAGAATTAGTAGAAGTATGAGTAAAGAAAGAAGGAAAGGAGGAAAGGAAGGAAGGAAGAAAGAAGCAAAGAAGGAAAGAAAGGAGGGAGGGAGGGAGGGAGGGAGGAAGGAAGGAAGGAGGGAAAGAAGGAAAAAAGACAGAAAGAAAGATGATACAGTAAAAATAAAATAAAGTATAATATAGTTATTGAATTAAAAAATATTTAGAAAAAAAAAAGGGACGGATAGAACCTTAGGACAAATGTTGGAAGCAAAGCTATACAGAGAAAATCTTACACAGAAGCATACACATACACCTTCACAAAAAGAGGTAAGGGGGGAAAAATCATAAATCCTGCTCCCTGAGACCACCTCCTCAATTTGGGGTGATTCGTTGTCTAAAGGAGGGAAGGAAGGAAGGAAAGAAAGAAAGAACGAAGGTAAAGTATAATAAAGTTATTACAATTAAATTTAATTATTAAGAAAAAGAATTTTTAAAAAAAAGTCATGGACGGATAGAGCCCTAGGACAAATGGTGGAAGCAAGAGTATACAGACAAGATCTCACACAGAAGCATACACGTACACATTCACAAAAAGAGGAAAAGGGAAAAAAAATCATAGATCTCGCTCCTAAAGTCCACCTCTTCAATTTGGGATCATTCCTTGTCTATTCAGGTATTCCACAGATGCAGGGTATATCAAGTTGATTGTGGAGCTTTAATCCGCTGCTTCTGTGGCTGCTGGGAGAGATTTCCCTTTCTCTTCTTTGTTCTCACAGCTCACAGGAGCTCAGCTTTGGATTTGGCCCTGCCTCTGCGTGTAGGTCGCTGGAGGGCGTCTGTTTTTTCGCTCAGACAGGACGGGGTTAAAGGAGCCGCTGATTCGGGGCCTCCGGCTCACTCAGGCCGGGGGTTGGGGGATGGGGGAAGGAGGGGCACTGCGTGCGGGGCCAGCCTGTGGCGGCAGAGGCAGCGTGACGTTGCGGCAGAGGCCGGCGTGACGTTGCACCAGCCTGAGGCCCGCCGTGCGTTGTCCCGGGGAAGTTGTCCCTGGATCCCGGGAACCTGGCAGTGGCGGGCTGCACAGGCTCCGCGGAAGAGGGGTGTGGAGAGTGACCTGTGCTCGCACACAGGCCCCTCGGTGGCGGCAGCAGCAGCCTTAGCGTCTCCCGCCCGGCTCTTGGGTCCGCGGTTTTAGCCGCGGCTCGCGCCCGTCTCTGGGGTTTGCGCTTTCAGCCGCGGTTCGCGCCCGTCTCGGGGGCTCGCGCCCTCAGCCGCGGCTCGCGCCCGTCTCTGGGGTTCGCGCTTTTAGCCGCGGCTCGCGCCCGTCTCTGGAGTTCCTTTAAGCAGCGCTCTTAAACCCCTCTCCTCGCGCACCAGGAAACAAAGAGGGAAGAAAAAGTCTCTTGCCTCTTCGGCAGGTGCAGGCTTTTCCCCGAACTCCCTCCCGGCTAGTCGTGGTGCACTAACCCCTTCAGGCTATGTTCAAGCCGCCAACCCCAGTCCTCTCCCTGAGCTCCGTCCAAAACCAAAACCCGAGCCTCAGCTCGCAGCCCCGCCCGCCCCGGCGGGTGAGCAGACAAGCCTCTCGGGGTGGTGAGTGCTGGTCGGCACCGATCCTCTGTGCAGGAATCTCCCCGCTTTGCCCTCCGCACCCGTCGCTGTGCACTACTCCGCGGTCCCGAAACTCCCCCCTCTGCCTCCCGCAGTCTCCGCCCGCGGAGGGGCTTCCTAGTGTGTGGAAACTTTTCCTCCTTCACAGCTCCCTCCCACTGGTGCAGGTGCCGTCCTTATTCTTTTGTCTCTGTTTTTTCTTTTGCCCTACCCAGTTACGTGGGGAGTTTCTTGCCTTTTGGGAGGTCTGAGGTCTTCTGCCAGCCTTCAGTAGGAGTTCTGTAGGAGTTGTTCCACGTGTGGATGTATTTCTGGTGTATCCGTGGGGAGGAAGGCGATCTCCGCATCTTACTCTTCCGCCATCTTCCTTTCATTTCTAATTCTGTTGATTTGAGTCTTCTCCCTTTTTCTCTTCATGAGTCTGGCTAATGGTTTATCAATTTTGTTTGTCTCCTCAAAGAACCAGATTTTAGTTTTATTGATCTTTGCTATCTTTTCCTTCATTTCTTTTTCATTTATTTCTGATCTGATCTTTATGATTTCTTCTGCTAACTTTGGGTTTTTTGTTCTTCTTTCTCTAATTGCTTTAGGTGTAAGGTTAGGTTGTTTATTTCAGATTTTTCTTGTTTTTTGAGGTAGGATTGTATTGCTATAAACTTCCCTCTTGGAACTGCTTTTGCTGCATCCCATAGGTTTTGGATGGTCGTGTTTTCATTGTCATTTGTTTCTAGGTATTTTCTGATTTCCTCTTTGATTTTTTCAGTGATCTCTTGCTTATTTAGTAGCGTATTGTTTAGGCTCCATGTGTTTGTATTTTTTACAGTTTTTTTCCTGTAATTGATATCTAGTTTCACAGCATTGTTCTCAGAAAATATACTTGATACGATTTCAATTTTCTTAAATTTACCAAGGCTTGATTTGTGACCCAATATATGATCTATCCTGGAGAATGTTCCATGAGTCCTTGAGAAGAAAGGGTATTCTGTGTTTTTGATGGCATGTCCTAGAAGTATCAAATAAGAACAGCTGGTCTAATGTGTCAGTCGAAGCTTGTGTTTCCTTAGTTATTTTCATTTTGGATGATCTGCCTATTGGTGAAAGTGGGGTGTTAAAGTCCCCTACTATTATTGTGTTACTGTTGATTTCCCCTTTTATGGCTGTTAGCACTTGCCTTAATAATTGAGGTGCTCCTATATTGGGTACATATGTATTTACAATTGTTATATCTTCCTCTTGTATTGATCCCTTGATCATTATGTAATGTCCTTCTTTGTCTCTTATAATATTCGTTATTTTAAAGTCTATTTTGTCTGATATGAGAACTGCTACTCCAGCTTTCTTTTGATTTCCATTTACATGAAATATGTTTTTCCATCCCCTCACTTTCAGTCTGTATTTGTCCCTAGGTCTGAAGTGGATTTCTTGCAGACAGCATATATAAGGGTCTTATTTTGTATCCATTCAGCCAGTCTGTGTCTTTTGGTTGGAGCATTTAATCCATTTACATTCACAGTGATTATTGATATGTATGTTCCTATTACAATTTTCTTAATTGTTTTGGGTTTGTTTCTGTAGTACTTTTTCTCCTCTTGTGTTTCCTGCTTAGAGAAGTTCCTTTAGCATTTGTTGTAAACCTGGTTTGGTGGTGCTGAATTCTCATAGCTTTTTCTTGTCTATAAAGCTTTTGATTTCTCCACTGAATTTGAATGAGATCCTTGCCAGGTAGAGTGATCTTGGTTGTAGGTTTTTCCTTTTCATTTTAAATATGTCCTGCCACTCCCTTCTGGCTTGCAGAGTTTCTGCTCAAAGATCAGCTGTTAACCTTATAGGGATTCCCTTCTATGTTATTTGTTTCTTTTCCCTTGCTGCTTCTAATATTTTTTCTTTATATTTAATTTTTGATCGTTTGATTAATATGTGTCTTGGCATGTTTCTCTTTGGATTTATCCTGTATGGGATTCTCTGTGCTTCCTGGACTTGATTGACTATTTCCTTTCCCATGTTAGGGAAGTTTTCAGGTATAATCTCTTCAAATATTTTCTCAGACCCTTTCTTTTTCTCTTCTTCTTCTGGGACCCCTATAATTTGAATGTTGGTGCATTTAATGTTGTCCCAGAAGTCTGTGAGACTCTCCTCAATTCTTTTCATTCTCTTTTCTTAATTCTGTTCAGCGGTAGTTATTTCCACTATTTTATCTTCCAGGTCACTTGTCCGTTCTTCTGCCTGTTATTCTGCTATTGATTCCTTCTAGAGAATTTTAAATTTAATTTATTGTGTGGTTCATCATTTCTTCCTTGCTCCTTAGTTCTTCTAGGTCTTTGTTAAACGTTTCTTTTATTTTCTCCATTCTATTTCCAAGATTTTGTATCATCTTTACTATGATATTCTGAATTCTTTTTCAGGTAGACTGCCTATTTCCTCTTCATTTGTTAGGTCTGGTGGGTTTTTGCCTTGCTCCTTCATCTGCTGTGTATTTTCTGTCTTCTCATTTTGCTTAACTTACTGTGTTTGGGGTCTCCTTTTCCCAGACTGCAAGTTCTTAGTTCCCGTTGTTTTTGGTGTCTGCTCCCAGTGGGTAAGATTCACTCAGTGGCTTGTGTAGGCTCCTGGTGGAGGGAACTGGTGCCTGTGTTCTGGTGGGTGTGACTGGATCTTGTCTTTCTGGTGGGCAGGTCCACCTCTGGTGGTGTGTTTTGGGGTTTCTTTGAACTTATTATGATTTTAGGCAGCTTCTCTTCTAATGGGTGGGATTGTGTTCCTGTCTTGCTACTTGTTTGGCATGGGACATCCAGAACTGGAGCTTGCTGGCCGTTGGGTGGAGCTGAGTCTTAGGGTTGAGACAGAGATCTCTGGGAGAGCTCTTGCCAATTTATATTGCATGTGGCTGGGAGGTCTCTGGTGGTCCAGTGTCCTGGACTCAGTTCTCCTACATCGGAGGCTCAGGCCTGCCACCCTGCTGGAGCACCAAGACCCTGTCGGCACACGGCTCAGAAGAAATAGAAGGGAAAAAATAAAGGAAGAAAATAATATAAAATAAAATTTAAACAATTTTAAAAAATAATAAAATAAAAAGAGTGCAACCAAACCAATAAACAATTTCACCAATTATAACAAGCACTAAAAACTAAACTCGTTGCTGTCTATTCAGGTACTCCACAGAATCAGTGTTAATCAAATTGATTGTGGGGCTTTAATCCACTGCTCCTGAGGCTGTACAGATAAATTTCCGTTTCTCTTCTTTGTTCACACAGCTCCTGGGGTTCAGCTTTGGTTTTGGCCCTACCTCTGTGTGTAGGTCAATCTCCGGTGTTTGTTCCCTACCCAGACAGGAGGGGGTTAAAGCAGCAGCTGATTAGGGTTCTCTTGCTCTCTCAGGCCTGGGAGAGGGAGGGGTATTTTAGTTATAATTGGAATGTGGGGCAAGCCTGCAGCACCAGAGGCCAGCATAACATTGCAAAGCCTGAGGCATACCATGTGCTCTCCCGGGGAAGTTATCCCTGGGTCTTGGGACCCTGGCAGTGGCATGCTGCACAGGCTCACAGGTGGGTGTGGTTAGTGCCTGTGCTTTCACACAAGATTCTTGGTAGCAGTGGCAGCAGAGTTAGCGTTTCATGCCTGTCTCTGGGGTCTGAGCTGATAGCCACAGATTGCACCCTTCTCTGGAGCTCACTTAGGTGGTACTCTGCCTTCTGTGTGCACAGGGAAGGAATCCCCTCTCCTCGTGCATCCTGAAACAATGATCTCTTGCCTCTTGGGCAAATCCAGACTTTTTCCCTCTCTCCCTGCTGGCTAGCTGTGGCACACTAGTCCCCTTCAGGCTGTCTTCATGCAGCCATCCCCAGTCCTCTCCCCTGGTGTTTGACCTTTGAAGCCTGAGCATCAGCTCCCAGCTCCTACCCACCCCAGTGGGTGAGCAGACAAGCCTCTCAGGCTGGTGAGTGCTGGTCGGCACCGATCCTCTGTGGGGGAACCTCTCCGCTTTGCCCTCTGCACCCCTGTTTCTGTGCTCTCCTCCGTGGCTCCGAAGCTTCCCCTCCGCCCGCCCCCCTTCTCCACCAGTGAAGGGTCTTCCTAGTGTGTGGAAACTTCCTTCTTCACAGCTCCCTCCCAGAAGTGCAGGTCCCATCCCTATTCTTTTGTCTCAGTTTTTTCTTTTTCCCTACCTAGGTACGTGGGGAGTTTCTTGCCTTTTGGGAAGTCTGAGATCTTCTGCCAGGGTTTAGTAGGTGTTCTGTAGGAGTTGTTCCACATGTAGATGTATTTTTGATGTGTTTGTGGAGAGGAAGGTGATCTCCACGTCTTACTCTTCCACCATCTTGAAGGTCCCCCTTCAAGAAAGACTTGCCAAATTCATGATTGGATGACTTTAAATAGAATCATTTATTGTGGATTTAATTTTTAAAATAAAATAATAAAAACTATATTTTAGATTATGATTTTACTCAGCATGAATACAAATTAATGTGAGAGTCTCCCACTAGCCTCCATTTTTATGGAGGGACTGACAAATACAAGCTGATCCATGGAGTGTATTGAATGGAGCTGGACCCGAGTATTTTTATACCATTTAAATATAATGTAAAAAATGCTAAAATTGAAATGTATTAACTGGAGAAAAAAAGAAGGCAGCAAATTATAGGAAGAGAAAAGAGTTAGTAAAAAAATAGCTAAGTTTGAGTGATTTTGATATGATAGGTAATAGGTTACTATGTATCAACTTTCTTAAAATTTTATTCTGGTAGCCAGGTATAAAATTAATTACAGAATGGAGCATGGAAATAGGAATTTAGAAACCAGGCATGGTATTCATTTGAAAATGATAAAGTATTTTCAATTGTTAGCTTTGATTATTATTTTTTTTTACTATTATGGTACCTCATATATAATTTAGTTTTTTTTTACCCTTCTACTCTAATTGCTGGTTAAATACCTTACTGTTGATTGACAAATTATTTGGAACTCTAAAACATGAAAAATTTTAGAACTTTTTTAGGAATTTTCATTACTTAGAAATATACAGTGAGTATAGTGAGAAATATAAATTTAAGGTATTATGTGACCTTAAGAATTGGATTTTATAAAATTTGATACAGTAATATAATCCTGTAGTTGTAATTTTGGAAAAATAAACTGTCTATGGTTTCTTAGACTGATGTCTTATATCCAATTACAGCCGTGGTTCATTATGTCATATCATTGTGGGACTATGTTGCCAAATATTTTTGGTAAAGATACAATTCACTGCCACTTGGAAGGGTGACTGCTTTGTTGTTGTGTGTTTATGTTTTTTATTTTTTTATTGATTATAAGATTGACCCAGTGTTCATCTTAGAATAAATTGTTTTGCAGTATGGAATCAAATGTATTGTTTTCCAAGTAGGCTTGGTTGATGTTAAAATGATTGGCAAATACTCTATGTGAAGAGGAATGTACCCACATTATCAAAGTATTTTTCTTTAAATTATATTTTATCTTATCACAGCCTTTTTATTTCATACATATTTCATATGGAATATAAATCTGTTTTCCCTTTTCTAACCATAACCTAAAGCTATTTCTCAATTCTTTTCTCTCCAAAGCCTTTTTCTCAGTCTCACTTTCACCACACCCATGTCTAGTTTCAACCAAAAGGAATTCATATTTTCTAACAAAATGATTGGGCTGGGAGCATTCTGGCAGATAGAATGTATCTTTAGGGTAAGTCCTGATTTGGGGAGTGTTTCTCTGATAAGCAGAGTGGAGGGTGATAGAGTATTATGCATCATTAAAGTGGCTCTCAACATAAAGTTTATAGATATAACACAGAGTTGGAATATATTCTTTTAGTTTACAGCATTTTCTTTTATTGTTTGAAAAGGCAGAAGTGTAAAAGGATAAAGCAATACGGTATAATCTAAGAGTATTTTCTCCTTGAGAGTGATAATGATAAATTTAAAGATGTGCACAATTTGGCTTTTTTCCTATGTTACTTTGGTTGTTTCTATTCCATGAACATCTTTCTTTTCATTTCAGAATATAAGTAAAGTTGATGTGAAGGAAGAACACAGACAGGAGTGAATGTTTCTTAAAATAAGTTAGCAGTTGAAAAAATGATTCTATTCAGTACGTTGTCAGAAGAGCCATCCCTGATTCTCATCAGTATTATGACAATGAATAATATCTGATAATTAGGACAATTAGTTACTCTAAATTGCAATTGAATAGCAACATAATTCAAGTTTCTACCCTAAGAGCTTTATATACAATAAACCATCATTTGTGGCTTGAGCAAATTCCTTGAGCATTTTTTGCCTCAATTTGCTCATCAGTAAAACGGGGATAACAGTTGTACCTAACTCATAGTGTTTTGCTTTGTTTCGGTAAGGCTTAAATGTAAAGAACTAGAATAGTACCTGGAACATATGATGTACAATTTAAGTATTACAACATCATTATTATTGTCAGCCACTGAGTTGTAATGAACATGGATTCCTTAGACACTGTTCATGATTTTTTTCACTTTGGTTTACTAATGATCAAAGAATTACGTTGAGCAACCTGTACTTGAAATATACACCATATTGAGGACACAAGTGTGTACCTCAACTCCTTGTTTGATCTTTTGTTGTTCATAGAGGAACACCTGATGTTTATGGGTCAGTTTTAGACCATGAGATGTGAGGAATCTTTCACATGAGAGGATGCCAGTCTATGGGCTTGTGCATTTTATGTGAGTGGTATAGAAAGGGTCGTGTGGAACATAAGACTTTATCCTTTTAGCATATAAGTAATTTCTTGTTCAAGAAAAACAGTGTATCCATGATCGCTTTCTTATTGCATCAGTGAGCCTGACCATTTTTTACCAGAGTAACCAAGAGAAGTGACTCAATCTCACTTTATTTAATACTTCCCAACAGAGGTAACTCACTTGTGTTTCCTCTGAACAGATGCAGCAAGACTGCAGAAGACTGGGTAAGTTGACTCACATGATTCTGAGGGCCTCCTTTGGCTATGCCACATTCCTATGCATCACTTGCCCTGATATATTAAGGTAGGGATTATTCATGAATTATGAGAATCTACTGGGGAGACAGAGGTACCTAAGAAGAGAAAATATGAGGCCTTGGCACTTTGTTGCTTGCTTGTTTCTTAGGTCCTATTTATAGAATCGAAAGCTTGAAAAATGCTCAATATATACTTAATAACCTTTCTGTGACTTGCTTTTCTCTTCTCAACTTTTAGCAGGATTCTTACTTTCAGTTTGGTTGTTGGAAGGTGTAAGACTGTTACTCCTACTCTTTTAATCAAAAGTTGGAAAAGCACATAATGATAATTTTTTAAAAAACCTATCAGGGAACAGAGAACACAAAGTAACCTAAATAAACTAAAATCCAGAAAGTGACAAGCCCTTCATAAGAAAGAAGAGTGAAGAATCCCTTTTAACCGACATGGAGGGAGAAGTGTAATCCTCCATAGATGGGAATAAGGGAAAACCAGCCTAACATGACATTTCTAATGTGGGCTGGCATGACAGGTTAAATTCCACCAGAGCCTGAGACATGGAACAAAATGGAATTACTGCCAATTCTGTCCCTCTGTTATTTACTGAGTGCTAAAAATAAGGGTGGAGAGAGAAAATTGAGTGAAACTCATAAAGATGACAGTTTTGCAGCTAAGGAACATTGGAGGAGGGATGGGGGAGCTGAGAGAACCCTCATCTCCTCCTGGCACTTTATGCTTAGCTCAGAAATCTTGGAACAGAACAGGAGAGCTGAGCAAAACTCCTCTAGGACAGTCTCTGCTTTCACAGAGTATAGAGAGTCCTCAGTTGATTTCTGAAGGCCAAGGGCAGGGTGGACTAGTGAAAAATAGCTTTCCTAAGATGAGAGACAGGACTGGAGAGCCAAGAGAATTCCTCAGTAACACAAAAAGTTAGCTGCAGAGTGTAAATAAAGGAGAATTCTCTCACATTTTAGAAAACAAGCTGTTCAGCCATGAAGAACACGCAGAATTTTGGAGCCTCATCAGTGCTTAGATCGAAGACCCTGGTGAAGATAACTCCCAACACTGCCATCAAAACATTTGAATCCAGTAGTGAACTGAAGCAAACTAAAGTTACAACCTCAGACCCAGCTCAACCTAGAGTACACTTGTTCAGCTTTCATCCTAGAAGTCTGGCAAGAAGGGGTGTCCTCCTTTATGGAGATAAATATAATTTACTTTAGGCTCTACTGTATTTTTAATAGATTTGTTGAGGTTTATTTCATATGCCACACAAATAATTTATTTAAAGTGTACAATTTAATGGTTTTTAATATTCTTTATATGTACAATCCACCACTATGGTCAATTGTATAACATAGTCATCATCTCAAAAAGAAATCCAGTACATACTCTTTAGTTACCACCCCTGCCACCCTTTTACATATTTTGGACACAAGTTCCTCATCAGATATATGATTTACATATATTTTTGACCATTCTGTGGATTGTCTTTTTACTTTCTGGATAATGCCCTTTGAAACACAAAAGTTTTAAAATTCGATGACATTTAATTTATCTATTTTTTCTTTTATTATTCATGCTTTCGGTGTCATATTTAAGAAATCGTGGCAAATCCAAGATCATGAAATTTATTTCTATGTTCTCTTCTAAGAATTTAATAGTTTTAGCTCTTTCATTTAGGCCTACAATAATTTTGTGTTAATTTTTTTATGGTATGACATCAAAGTCAAACAATATTTTGACAACTGAATATGGCTATTCAGTTGTCTTAGCACTGATTGTTGACCATTTCTTTCTCCATTAGTTGGTCTCGGCAACCTTGTCAAAATTAGTTAGCCGTAGATGTACAGGCTTATTTCTGGACTCTCAATTCTATTCTATCGATTTGTATGTCTATCCTGTGTTATTATCACATAGTCTTTATTCACATTGCTTTTAGTGTAGTACATTTAAAATCAGGAAGGTTGAGTCTCTTCCTACTCTTTTCTGCTTTTTCAATATAGTTTTGCCTATTCGGGGACCCTTGCAATTCTATATGAATTTTAGAATCAGCTTGTCAATTTCTACAAAGAATTCAGCTAGGCTTCTCATAGAGATTGTGTTGAATTTATAGATCAGTTTGGGGAGTATTGCCACTCTAACAATGTTATGTCTTCCAATTCATGAACATGGGATGTTTTCCCAGTAAATTATTTCTTCTTTAATTTCTTTCAACAATGTTTTTCTTATTGAGAGTATAAGTTTTGCACTTCTTTAAAAATATTTGTTCTTGTTTTGTTCTTTTCGATGTTATAGTAATTTATTTTGGTGTTACCAACATTTTCTATTTATTCATTAATAGAAAAGTGCATTAGTGCAATCCCTCTATCTCAATCCAAGTACTCAGTGAAAGATTACAATAAACCCTGGATGGCACAGACATGATTTGTTTACCATGATTTAAACATTTAAAAACAACAATCAACATTTAGTACATCACATAACCACCTTTTAATATTATTTTATTAATTTTATTTTCAGATTGCTCATTGCAAATGTATAGAAATATAATTGATTTGTGTATATTTATCTTGTATTCTATAACCTTGACAAACTGGTTAATTAGTTTTAATGTCAGCTGATTCCTTAAGATATTTTATATACAAGATTATGTCATATGAAAATAAAGATAGATTTACTTCTTTCTTTCCAATCTGATACTTTTTCATTCTTTCTCTTGCCTAATTGCTCTGGCTAGAATCCTTAGTATAATGTTAAAGAAAAGAGGTAAAAAAGGAAATCCTTGTCTTGTTCTTGATCTCAGGGTGAAAGCATTCAGTCTTTCACCATTAGGGGTGACATTAGCTTTGGGGTTTTTGTAGATCTCCTTTATCAGGTTGAAGAAGTTCCCTTCTATTCCTAAACTGTTGAGTGGCTTTTTCTATGAGTGTCTATAGAGATGATCATGTATTTTTATTTTTTACTCTATAGATATAATGTATTACATTAATTGATTTTGGGGTGTTAAAATAAACCTTGCATTCCTGGGATAAATCTCACATGGTCATGGTATATAATTTTTTAAATGATGGTCGGTTCAGTACAACAGTATTTTATTTAGGATTTTTGTCATCAATATTCACGAAATATTGGTCTGTAGTTTTCTTTTTTGTGATGTCTTTGCCTGGTTTTGGAGTCAGGGTAATATTGGCCTCATAGAAGGAGTTGGGAAGTATCCTCTCTTCTTTTATTTTCTACTTTATTTTTATATAAAAAATCTAGTAGAGAAGTTTTAAAAATCGCAAAACACATGAGCATGGAAGAAAATATGGCTGATGGTCAAAAAAGGAACATGTCAAGCAAGAAAAAAATTAAGAAAGGTAACAGAGATTGCTCAGCTTTTGGAATTATCAGAGATTTTAAGATAACAATGAACAAATAACAATGAACTTATAAGTGAAGTTTAGGGAAACCAAATTAGAGATTAGAAGAAAGATTTTGTGGTATCATATTCTAAAAGCCAGAATATGATTCATGATTAATCTTAGTAAAACTTTATTTTTTATTTGTTGGAG
The DNA here is from genome assembly GCF_008692025.1 of Phocoena sinus. NCBI lineage: Eukaryota > Metazoa > Chordata > Mammalia > Artiodactyla > Phocoenidae > Phocoena > Phocoena sinus. Next base: position 45,954,592 of record NC_045769.1, read on the forward strand.
AGTAACTATATAACTTCTAAGCACAGTTTTTTGGTCCAGAGCTTATATTAGATTGTCTAACATTTCTTAAAATCAAATTTTAGATCTCTGAAACTTTGTTATCTTGTCTAACTCTTCTGCTAAAATATATTTCTGTTAAAACTTTTAAAACGGATGCAGTCAAATTCTGAGAACTAGGCTATGAAGAATCCTTGCAAGTTAAATAGAACCCAGAAGCAATTTAACCAACACTAGTCCTCTCATTATACTGCTATGTTGCCCTGTCACGTACATAGCCTGGTACCAAACACTCATTCATATAATTAACTTAGGGTAAAAAGACTTTAATTAGGGATCTGAAGGAACTCTATTGAACACATAGTTAGGAAGGGTTTGCTGCCCTCAGATCAGTGTTAGTACACATCTCTGTTATAATAACAAAATGAAGAAATGAAGCAGTAATTGGCAACACAATTTCCTAGAACCAGATAACCTTATGCATACAAGCAAAGTCACTGTAAGCCACATATTTAGTGGCCAGATATTTTTATCTCAGCTCTATGGTGCAAGCTTAGGCTGTTTACTACAGATTGGAGAAATATAGATAGCAAATAAACCAATCATTGTGGGATTAATGTGCTCAACAGGTGAGACAAAGAGAATTCGGGACTGGAAATTGGGCTATGTAATAGAGAGAATAAAGAGGTGTAGAAGGACAGAATTTCTATCCCACAGAAGAAAAGTGGGGGGAAAAAAAGATGATGCAAGCAATAAACAGTAAAGATACTAAACAAACAAATCTGGGAAACAGGGAATCAGAATCCGAGAACGATATTTTCTTTCACAGAAAAATAGCAAAAGTAGTGCAAGGGAAAGTTGTCTCTGATCCAGTACTTAATGTGTACCTACTTGTATTCTCTTTGCTCTAGGTCAAGGTAGGAGCAGAGTGTGGGTGAACTTCGATGAAGCAGCAAGGACAATAGTGGCTAGATAACAATAATTCACTACCGGTGAGTGAAGGAACAATAGTAGGAGACAATATTATTTGTTTTATGGAATTTGAAGGCTCTGACATCTTAAAAAGTCTCTTCAGGAATTATATAACTCTAGTATATTTTGGAAATATATATAATATTCACTTTAATTCTGTTCCATGATATACTTCCTAATCGATGTCTATCTGTGCTCCACCTTAAGCCTCTTCTTTCTTTGCTAACACCATCAGGATGTCCCCTAAACCATCAACTCAAAGGTTGAATGAATTTAACGATGGTGTGGCAGTAAATGGAAGGACTATGCTGTAAACAACAAAAGAATGTCCAAAACTTAAATGTCTCTGAGTACTTGGACAAAGCTGTTTACCTTCTGTGAATTTAGTGACTTCATTGTGAAGTGAAGTTAGATTTAGTGGTGCTCAAGTTCCTCTCTGTCACTAAAATTCCATCTGAACATTTATCATATACAGTTATCCTCTGGTATCCATGAGGAATAGGTTCCAGAAACCCCTGCTGATACCAAAATCTGCAGATGCTCAAGTCCCTTATATAAAATGGTATAGTATTTGTATATAACCTACACATATCTTCCCATCTACTTAAATCATCTCTAGGTTATTATAATACCTAATACATTTTAAGTGCTATATAAATAGTTGTAAATACAATATAAATGTTATGTGAAATAGTTGGTGTACAAGAAAATTCAAGTTTCACTTTTTTGAACATTCTGGGTTTTTTTTCTTTTTTTAACTGTTTTTGATCTCTGGTTGGTCGACTTCATGGATGCAGAACCCACAGATACAGAGGGCTAGCTATATTCTCTTCTCTTTAGCAAGTGCATAAAGGAAAATCAAAATAGAAATTCCTAACATTTTCCCAGGCTTAAGAGATACAACTTTTTAAAAAATTATGCCTGCAAAAGCAAGGTTTTTCAAAAACTGCTAGCTTGATCCTGATAGTTATAAACTTGTTCTGAGCAATCAAGAAATTGACAGGTTTAAAGAGAAAAATATCAAACAACTAAGCTACATATTAAACATTTCTCTGTCATCCAAAATCATAGTCCATAAATCAGAGTTCTCTGACTATGAGAAAAATATTGGCACCATAAAAATGTCACTAATATTTCATTTCATTTAGAAGTACAGCAAAGGCAATGCTTCAAGTTATAAAATATTGATTGACTGAAAGGTCATATAATTGTTTCTCATGGTACATATGGTCCATTGACCTAAACAGAACATTGTGCCCTCACTTAAAGAAAAAAAACAGAAGAAAATTTCTGTTTAATGTAAGGTCTAAGTCCTTTCCCTTTCCAGAGAAAACCTTTTTCACTAGTTCCAAACATACACATTTTCATTTTCTATCCTGAGAGTTACACACTCAAACGACTACAGCAGTCAGAAAGGCAACACAGATGAGTTGAGGAGGATAGGTGCAGATGTGGTGAGAGTGGACACACACCCTGATAAAGGGAGTAGAGACTACTTACCTCCAACCAGTTGTCAGGTAGTAAAAATTGGCTACTTATTCACAAGCCATTTTCTTTTCCTCTTGAATGCACAGCTAAAATATATACCCCAGTCTTCATTGCCATTAGGTGAGGCATGTGGTTGACTTCTGGCTCATGATACAAGAGTGAGAGTGACAAACACCATATTTAGGCCTGGATCATAAAACCCACCATGCTTAATTCTCTATTCTCTTTCTTCTTTCCCCTGTGGAATAGAAAGAACTCCAAAGACCTGGAGTATGGTGCAATTATAAAATAAAATGAGCTTGTGCTCTTGATATATCACTCAGTGGAGTGCTATCCAGAAAAGATATCAGATCAAAAGCACATTTGTTGAACCATTGCTTTGGGAAGAAATAAATATTAATTGTGTTAAGCTATTGAAAATTTGCAGTTGTTTATTATTGAATTCAGCCTATCCTGAAAAACTTATACTGCCATGCTGAAAAGTAAGCTCAGAATTTCAAGACAAACCAGGAATCTGAAGTGTAATATGAAATCTCTCAGTTAGTAAATATTGACAAATAATTCAAACATTTAAAAAGCATTACTCTCCCTAAGCAAACATGCTGTGAACTAGATGTGATCTTCAAGCCGTATGTTTAAGCCTGTTTTAGCCATAATGGATCACCCACTATTTCCTGAACAGTCCCTACAATTTCCAGACAAACACATAGATTCACAATGCTCCCTCAGCCTAGATGTCCTTCCTCATCTCTTTCTTCAGGGAAGGCATCCCTGATCCTTTAAGTTACATGGATAATTAAGGTTTTATTTGGTATAGAAATGAAATATATTTGGTATAGTATTAAATTTACTTGGTATATAAATTTAAAAGATTCATGCACATAGTAAGCATAAAATAAATGAATAGCAAGCTCTTATCAAGGAAAAATGCTTACTCCTTGGGAAGTGTGTAAATAGTAGAAGGAGACATAGAGGGAGATTAACAAAAAAAGTGAGGAAATAATCATACAGTAAATAAAAATTTGAAAACAAGGTATAGTCTTCTAGAATAAAATTAATACTTCTCTCTCCATATTTTTCCCTCAAATTAAAGTCAGACAAGTATATTAAAACTTCTCTAAAATAATTTTGCAGAGGGAATCCATTATTCAAGGACATTTCACAGTCCAGATTTATCATCATTTTTCAGAGAAAAGTGGTAGAGTAGGTTTGCATTGGAGGAAGGTAACATCTTCTTGATTTCTTACATGTGATGAAATTGTGTCATAAAAATTAGGTAGAGAAACATTAAAACAATAAAAGTTTAGGTGATTGAACTGTGGTTGAAAAAGCAGATACACCAACACACACTCATTCATGATAAAAACTCTCAGAAACCTAGGAATAGAGGGGAATTGTTTCAACTTGATGGTGACATCACACTTCATGGTGAGAAACTTGAAGCTTTTTCACCAAGATCAAATACAAGACAAGGATAGCCCCTTTCACCATGCCTGTTCAACATCATAAGGGCAGTTCTTCCTAATGCAATAAGGCAAGAAAAGAAAACAAACCATATACAGATTGGGAAGGAAGAACTAAAACTATCTTTGTTCACAGATGACATAAACATCCATGTAGAAAATCCAAAAAAATTGACAAAAAACTCCTGAAACTAATAAGCAATTATAGCAAGGTTGAAGAATACAAGCATGGTACACAAAAGTCAACTATAACAGGAAGACCTTCAAGATGATGGAAGAGTAAGACATGGAGATCACCCTCCTCCTCACAAATACATCAGAAATACATCTACATGTGGAAAAACTCCTACAGAACACCTACTGATGCTGGCAGAAGGCCTCAGACTTCCCAAAAGGCAAGAAACTCCCCACATACCTGGGTAGGGCAAAAGAAAGAACAAAGATGAAAGAATAGGGACAGGACCTGCATCTCTGGGAGGGAGCTGTGAAGGAGGAAAAGTTTCCATGCACTAGGAAGCCCCTTCACTGGTGGAGACAGGGAGTGGTTGTGGGGAAGCGTCGGAGCCATGGAGAAGAGTGTAGCAATCGGTGTGCAGAAGGCAAAGCAGAGAGATTACTGCACAGAGGGTAGGTGTTAAACAGCACTCACCAGCCTGAGAGCTTGTCTGCTCACCCTCCAGGGCAGGTGGGGGCTGACAGCTGAGGCTCGTTGTTCGGTGGTCAGATCCCAGGGAGAGGACTGGGGTTGGCGGCGTGAGCACAGCCTGAAGGGGGATAATATGCCATAGCTAGCTGGGAGGGAGTCTAGGAAAATGTCTGGACCTGCCCAGGAGGCAAGAGATCATTGTTTCAGGGTATGTGTTTCAGGGATTCAAAACACTGCCTAAATGAGCTCCAGAGATGGGCGAGAACTGAGGGTATCAGTGCCGACCCCAGAGATGGGCATGAAATGCAAGGCTGCTGCTGCAGCCACCAAGAAGCCTGTGTGCAAGCACAGGTCACCCACCCTCCTGGGAGCCTGTGCAGCCTGCCACTGCCAGCGTTCTGTGATCCAGGGACAACTTCCCCAGGAGAACACATGGAGTGCCTCAGGCTATTGCAACATCACGCTGCCCTCTGCCACCACAGGCTCGCCCTGTGTTCCTTACCCCTCCCTCCCCCTGGCCTGAGTGAGCCAGAGCCCCCTAATCAGCTGCTACTTTAACCCTGTCTTGTCTGAGTGAAGAACAGATGCCCTCAGGCAACCTACATGCAGAGGAAGGGCCAAATCCAAAGCTGAACCCCAGGAGCTGTGCGAACAAAGAAGAGAAAGGGAAATTTCTCCCAGCAGCCTCAGGAGAAGCAGATTAAATCTCTACAATCAACTTGATGTACCCCGCATCTGTGGAAAACCTGAATAGACAATGAATCATCCCAAAATTGAGGTGGTGGACTTTGGAAGCAACTGGAGACTTGGGGTTTGCTTTCTACTTCTAATTTGTTTCTGGTTTTATGTTTATCTTAGTTTAGTATTTAGAGTTTATTATCATTGGTAGCTTTGTTTATTGATTTGTTTGCTCTCTTCAGTTTTTTTTAATATGTATATTGTTTTCCTTTTTCTCTTTTTGTGAGTGTGTGTGTGTATGCTTCTTTGTGTGATTTTGTTTGTATAGCTTTGCTTTTACCATTTGTCATTGGGTTCTGTCTGTCCATTTTTTTATTTTTCAGTATAGTTTTTAGCACTTGTTACCATTGGTGGATTTGTTTTTTAGTTTGGTTTCTTTCTTCTTTCTTTCTTTTTTTATTACTTTTTAATTTTCTTAAATTTTTAATAATTAAAAATTTTTTAATTTTAATAACTTAATTTTATTGTTTTCTTTCTTTCTTTCTTTTTTCCTCCCTTTTCTTCTGAGTGGTGTGGCTGACAGGGTCTTGTTGCTACGGCTGGGTGTCAGACCTGTGCTTCTGAGGTGGGAGAGTCGAGTTCAGGACATTGGTCCACCAGAGACCTCCTGGCTCCATGTAATATCAAATTGTGAAAGCTCTCTCAGAGACCATCATCTGAACACTAAGACCCAGCTCCACTCAACGACCAGCAAGCAAGACTGCTGGACACCCTACGCCAAACAACTAGCAAGAAGGAACACAAGCCCACCAGTAGCAAAAAGCTGCTTAAAATCATAAGTTTAGAGACACCCCAAAACACACCACTGGATGCTGTGCTGCCCAACAGAAACACAAGATCCAGTCACACCCACCAGAACACAGACACCAGTCCCCTCCACCAGGAAGGCTACAGAGCCCACTGAACAAACCTGACCCCCTGGGGGCAGAAACCAAAACAATGGGGACTAGGAACCTGCAGCCTGCAAAAAGGTGACCCCAAACACAGTAAGTTAAGCAAAATGAGAAGACAGAGAAACACATGGCAGATGAAGGAGCAAGGCAAAAACCCACCAGACCTAACAAATGAAGAGGAAATAGGCAGTCTACCTGAAAAAGAATTCAGAATAATCATAGTAAAGATGATCCAAAAACTTGGAAATAGAATGGAGAAAATAAAAGACAGGTTTAACAAAGACCAAAAGAACTAAGGAGCAAGCAAGAAATGATGAACCACACAATAAATTAAATTAAAAATTCTCTAGAAGGAACCAATAGCAGAATAAGAGAGGCAGAAGAATGGACAAGTGACCTGGAAGATAAAATAGTGGAAATAACTACCACTGAACAGAATAAAGAGAAAAGAATTGAGGACAGTCTCAGAGACCTCTAGGACAACACTAAACACACCAACATTCGAATTATAGGGGTCCCAGAAGAAAAAGAGAAAAAGAAAGGGTCTGAGAAAATATTTGAAGAGATTATAGTTCAAAGCTTCCCGAATATGGGAAAGGAAATAGTCAATCAATTCCAAGAAGCGCAGAAAGTCCCATACAGGATAAATCCAAGGAGAAACATGCCAAGACACATATTAATCAAACTATCAAAAATTAAATACAAAGAAAAAATATTAGAAGCAGCAAGGGAAAAGAAACAAATAACATACAAGGGAATCCCCATAAGGTTAACAGCTGATCTTTCAGCAGAAACTCTGCAAGCCAGAAAGGAGTGGACATATTTAAAGTGATGAAAGGGAGAAACCTACAACCAAGATTACTCTACCCAGCAAGCATCTCATTCAGACTCAATGGAAAAATTAAAATCTTTACAGATAAGCAAAAGCTATGAGAATTCAGCACCACCAAACCAGCTTTACAACAAATGTTAAAGGAACTTCTCTAAGCAGGACACACAAGAGGAGGAAAAGTACTACAGAAACAAACCCAAAACAATTAAGAAAATGGTAATAGGAACATATGTATCGATAACTACCTTAAATGCAAATGGATTAAATGCTCCAACCAAAAGACGTAGACTGGCTGAATGGATACAAAAATAAGACCCATATATATGCTGCCTATAATGGACCCACTGCAGACCTAGGAACGCATACAGACTGAAAGTGAGGGAATGGAAAAAGATATTCCATGCAAATGGAAATCAAAAGAAAGCTGGAGTAGCAATTCTCATATCAGACAAAATAGACTTTAAAATAAAGCCTATTACAAGAGACAAAGAAGGACACTACATAATGATCAAGGGATCAATCCAAGAAGAAGAAATAACAATTGTATACTTATGCACCCAACATAGGAGCACCTCAATACATAAGGCAAATGCTAAGAGCCATAAAAAGGGAAATTGAGAGTAACACAAACATAGAAGGGGACTTTAACACCCCACTTTCACTAATGGACAAATCATCCAAAATGAAATTAAGAAGGAAACACAAGCTTTAAATGATACAGTAAACAAGATGGACTTAACTGATATTTATAAGACATGCCATCCCAAAAAAACAGAATGCACTTTCTTCTCAAGTGCTCATGGAATATTCTCCAGGATAGATCATATATTGGTTCACAAATCAAGCCCTGGTAAATTTAAGAAAATTGAAATTGTATCAAATATCTTTTCTGACCACAACACTATGAGACTAGATATCAATTACAGGACAAAATCTGTAAAAAAAAATACAAACATATGGAAGGTAAACAATACACTTCCAAATAACCAAGAGATCACTGAAGAACTCAAAGAGGAAATCAAAAAATACCTAGAAACAAATGACAATGAAAACATGACAACCCAAAACCTATGGGATGCAGCAAAAGCACTTTTAGGAGGGAAGTTTATAGCAATACAATCCTATCTCAAGAAACAAGAAACATCTCAAACAACCTAACCTTACACCTAAAGCAATTAGAGAAAGAAGAATATAAAAACCCCAAAGTTAGCAGAAGGAAAGAAATCATAAAGATCAGATCAGAAATAAATGAAAAAGAAATGAAGAAATGATAGCAAAGATCAATAAAATTAAAAGCTGGTTCTTTGAGAAGATAAAATTGATAAACCATTAGCCAGGCTCATCATGAAAAAAAGAGAAGACACAAACCAATAGAATTAGAAGTGAAAAAGGAGTAACAACTGACACTGCAGAAATATAAAGGGTCATGAGAGATTACTACAACCAACTATATGCCAATAAATTGGACAACCTGGAAAAACTGGACAAATTCTTAGAAATGCACAGCCTTCTGAGACTGAACCAGGAAGAAATAGAAAATATGAACAGACGAGTCACAAGCACTGAAATAGAAACTGTGATTAAAAATCTTCCAACAAACAAAAGCCCAGGACCAGATGGCTTCACAGGCGGATTCTATCAAACATTTAGAGAAGAGCTAACACCTATCCTTCTCAAACTCTTGCAAAATATAGCAGAGGGAGGAACTCTCCCAAAGTCGTTCTATGAGGCCATCATCACTGCGATACCAAAACCCGATAAAGATTTTACAAAGAAAGAAAACTACAGGCCAGTATCACTAATGAACACAGAGGCAAAAATCTTCAACAAAATACTACCAAACAGAATCCAAGAGCACATTAAAAGGATCATACACCATGATCAAGTGGGATTTATCTGAGGAAAGCAAGGATTCTTCAATATATGCAAATCAATCAATGTGATAAACCATATTAAGAAATTGAAGGAGAAAAACCATATGGTCATCTCAATAGATGCAGAAAAAGCTTTTGACAAAATTCAACATCAATTTATGATAAAAACCCTCCAGAAAGTAGGCATAGAGGGAACTTACCTCAACATAATAAAGGCCATATATGACAAACCCACAGCCAACATAGTTCTCAATGGTGAAAAATTGAAACCATTTCCTTTAAGATCAGGAACAAGACTAGGTTGTCCACTCTCACCACTATTATTCAACATAGTTTTGGAAGTTTAAGCCACAGCAATCAGAGAAGAAAAAGAAATAAAAGAATCCAAATCAGAAAAGAAGAAGTAAAGCTGTCACTATTTGCAGATGACATGATACTATACATAGAGGATCCTACAGATGCTACCAGAAAACTACTAGACCTAATCAATGAATCTAATAAAGTAGCAAGAAACAAAATTAATGCACAGAAATCTCTTGCACTCCTCTACATTAATGATGAAATATCTGAAAGAGCATTTAAGGAAACACTCCCATTTACCATTGCAACAAAAAAATAAAATACCTAGGAATAAACTTACCTAAGGAGACAAAAGATCTGTATGCAGAAAACTGTAAGACACTGATGAAAGAAATTAAAGATAATACAAACAGATTGAGAGATATACCATGTTCTTGGATTGGAAGAATCAATGTAGTGAAAATAACTCTATTACCCAAAGCAATCTACAGATTCAGTGCAATCTCTATCAAACTACCAATGGCCTTTTTCACAGAACTAGAACAAAAAATTTCACAATGTGTATGGAAATACAAAAGATCCCGAATAGCCAAAGCAATCTGGAGAAAGAAAAATGGAGCTGGATGAATCAGGCTTCCAGACTTCAGACTATAGTACAAAGCTACAATAATCAAGACAGCATGGTACTGGCAGAAAAACAGAAATATAGGTCAATGGAACAGGAGAGAAAGAGCAGAGATAAACCCATGCACATATGGTCACCTTATTTTTTATAAAGGAGGCAAGAATATACAATGGAGTAAAGACAGCCTCTTCAATAAATGGTGCTGTGAAAACTGGATAGCTACATGTAAAAGAATGAAATTAGAACACTTCCTTACACCATACATTAAAAATAAACTCAAAATGGATTAAAAACCTATATGTAAAGCCGGACACTATAAAACTCTAGTGGAAAACATAGGCAGAATACTCTATGACATAAATCACAGCAAGATACTTTTTGACCCACCTCCCAGAGAAATAGAAACAAAAATAAACAAATGGGATCTAATGAAACTTAAAAGGTTTTGCACAGCAAAGGAAACCATAAACAAGATGAAAAGACAACCCTCAGAATGGGAGTATATATTTGCAAACGAATCAACAGACAAATGATTAATCTTCAAAATATGCAAGCAGCTCAATATCAAAATAACAAACAACTCAATCCAAAACCAGGCAGAAGACCTAAATAGACGTTTCTCCAAAGAAGATATACAGATCGCCAACAAACACATGAAAGGATGCTCAACATCACCAATCCTTAGAAAGATGCAAATCAAAACTGCAATGAGGTATCACCTCACACCAGTCAGAATGGCCATCATCAAAAAATCTACAGACAATAAATGCTGGAGAGGGTGTGGAGAAAAGGGAGCCCTCTTGCACTGTTGACGGGAATGTAAATTGCTACAGCCACTGTGGAGAACAGTATAGTGGTTCCTTAAAAAGCTAAAAATAAAACTACCATATGACCCAGCAATTCCACTACTGGGCATATACCCGGACAAAACCATAATTCAAAAAGAGTCACGTACCACAATGTTCATTGTAGGTCTATTTACAATAGCCAGGACATGGAAGCCACCTAAGTGTCCATTGACAGATGAATGGATAAAGAAGATGTGGCATATATATATATATATATATATATATATATACAATGGAATATTACTCAGCCATAATATGAAATGAAATTGAGTTATTTGTAGTTAGGTGGATGGACCTAGAGACTCTCATACAGAGTGAAGTAAGTCAGAAAGTGTTGGTGAAATAATAGACAAGTAGGTCAATGGAATAGAATAGAAAGTCAAGAAACAGACTCCCATAAATATAGTCAACTGATCTTTGACAAAGGAGCAATGCCAATACAATATAGCAAAGATAGTCTTTTAAACAGATGGTGCTGGAACAACTGGACATTATTTTGCAAAAGCAAGAAAAAAACAAAAACAAAAAATGAATCTAGACACAGATGTTACATCTGTTACAAAACATTAACTCAAAATATATCACAGATCTACATATAAGTCACAAAACTATAAAACTTCTAGAAGATAACAGGAGAAAACCTAGATGACCTTGAAGATGGTGAGAACTATGTAGATATAATAGCAAAGGCAGGATTAATTAAAGAAATAACTGATAAGTTGGACTTCATTAAAATTAAAAACTTCTGCTCTGTGAAGGTAAATATCAAGAAAATGAGAAGACAAGCTACAAACTGGGAGAAAATATTTGCAAAATACACTTATGATAAAAAGTTGTTATCCAAAATATATGAAGAACTCTTAAAACTCAACAATAAGAAAACAAGCAACCCAATTTAAAAATGGGCCAAAGGCATTATTGGACACTTCACCAAAGAAGATATATAGATGGCAAATAAACATATGAAAATGTTCTCCATATCACATATCAGGGAAATGTAAATTAAAACAACGAGATACCACTACACTCCTATTTAGAATGGCCAAAATTTGGAACACTGACAACACTAAGTGCTGACAAGGATGTAGAGTCCAAGGAACTCACATTCATTGCTGGTGGGAATGCAAAATGATACAGCCACTTTGGAAGACAATCTGGAGATTTATATAGAACTAAACATACTTTCACATGATCCAGTACTCGTGCTGCTTGGTATTTACCCAAAGAAGTTGGGTATGTCTTCACAAAAACTTGTACATGGATGTTTTATCAGCTTTACCGATAATTGCCAAAACTTGGAAGCAATGAAGATGTACTTTAGCAGGTGGATGGGTAAATAAACTATGGTATATCCAGACAGTGGAATATTATTCAAAGTTAAAAAGAACGAGGTATCAAGCCATGTAAAGACATAGAGGAACCTTAAATGCACATTACTAAGTAAAGAAGCCAATCTGAAAAGGCTGCATACTGTAAGATTCCAAGTGTATGATATTCTGGAGAAAGCAAAGCTATGGAGACAGTAAAAGTTCAGTGGTTGCCAGTGGTGGTGGGGGGGAAGGGATGAATAGGTGGAGCACAAAAGATTTTTAGGGCAGGCAAAATATTCTGTATGATGCTGTAATGATGGAAACGTGTCATTATACATCTGTCCAAACCCATAAAATGTACAATAAGAGTGAACCCTAAGGTAAACTATGGGTTTTGGGTGATTATAATGTATCAGTGTAAGTTTGTCAACTGAGACAAATGTTCCAGTCTAGTGGGGAATGTTGATAATGGGGCAGAGGTTATATGGGAAATCTCTGTATCTTCCTCTCAACTTTACTGTGAACCTAAAACTGCTCTAAATAATAGTCTTTTGGAAAAAAAAGATATCTTTTTTGTAGTAAAGACTAAATTTAGAGCAATTTTGCCTATCAGATAGTTAATACGTTAGCCTCAATCCAAGGCTTCTACAAATACCTGTATGAATCAACATGAGGGGCAGAAGTAGGGCAGAAGGTGACATGTAGTCATATGACAAAAAAGAAAGGACCCAGTTTGAACAAAACAATCATGAATATCTCTGCTATTTTTGATCATTTTACTAATGCTGTAGTGAAAGAGGATTGGTAGTTCAAGATAGTAGCATACTCTCACTCTTGTTTTACATAAATATGAACCATTAATTCACAGATTTAATAGAAATAGTCACCAACAATTGCTTCCACACCTAAATTTATATGCCACATCTTCCTTCAAGACATAAAGCCTGGTGCTTCCCTGGTGGTACAGTGGTTGAGAGTCTGCCTGCTGATACAGGCGACACGGGTTCGTGCCCTGGTCCGGGAAGATCCCACATGCCGCGGAGTGGCTAGGCCCGTGAGCCATGGCCGTTGAGCCTGTGCGTCCGGAGCCTGTGCTCCGCAACGGGAGAGGCCACAACAGTGAGAGGCCCGCATACTGCAAAAAAAAAAAAAAAAAAGATGTAAAGCCTGATCCTTAAACCTTGGTAACCACAAAAAAGAGCTAACCTGCAACTTAACAAATTTCACTTTTTAAATTTGGCCACAGACTCTAGAGCTAATCTTAATTCACTTAGGCTATTGCTTTGTGATGAGATTAGAACAATGGTTTGAGAGAACAGGTAGTAGAGGAAGGTCTGAGACTGGTGCTGGCTCAATAGATGGTTTTTATATGTTGAGATGCTGTAGTAGCAGGAAGGACCAGCTTTATATAAAGGAGCAAGATGGGGTCTATAGAGAGAAGACACTAGAAACAGGACCTCTCAAAGACCTTTGAACAAGAGGCCAAAATTACATTCATTTTGTTCCTGAGCAAATAATCACTTCAACAAAGTCTTAAGGAGCCACTCACATTATTTTTATAAGATAATACCTTTTGTATGAAAGAGTCATGTAATGAAAAGAACACTGGAATTTGGTAAGGAAATCATGGGTTCACTTTGGGCTCAGCCACATCCAAGCTGTGTGCTTTGGGCAAGTCAAAAAACTTCTATGTATCTCAGTTTCCTCCTGTATCAAATGAAGCATTTAATCTAGGTGATTTTTAGCATCCTTTGAATTGAAAAGTTTTGATTCCATGATTAGTGCTTAATATAAATACAGCATTAGCTAGACATTAGATTTATGCTGCTGTGGTAGTTGTCTTCATGGAATTATTATGTATTTAGTTCAAGGAAAATTATTGCATCCTGAATTCTGTTAGCCTCAGGCCAAAAACAAATAGGGTAATTAGCAGGCACTTCTAGAGTGCATACAGTTTTGGAAAAGGCTCTTTAAAGGTTTAATAAAGTTGTGAAAATTACATTTAACTTTCACATCTTAAAAATACATAAAACAATTAAAAGACTGTATTTAATCATGGTCTTACTTGTAGCATTAAAATTTGTTCTACATGACAAGGATATTTACAGGCCTTAGAGAAGTCAGTCTATTAGGAAATCCTCAACTGGCCATATGTGTGCTATGAAGCATTTTCAGTTGGCACTTCTTTGCAATTAGAATTCCAAAGGTTATGCTGACTGGTTGTGCATACCATATGTTTGGCATTAGTCCTTACAGTTCTGCCACGTGTTGGTTTTGATAGCACAAGTACTATGGTGAAGGGAAAGAAAAGATTACCAAATATTTCTTTTTTTAAAAAATAAATTTATTTATTTATTTACTTATTTTTGCCTGCGTTGGGTCTTTGTTGCTGCGCGCAGGTTTCCTCTAGTTGCGGCAAGTGGGGGCCACTCCTTGCTGCAGTGCGCAGTCCTCTCACTGTGGTGGCCTCTCTTGTTGCGGAGCATGGGCTCTAGGCACGCAGGCTTCAGCAGTTGTGGCTCGCGGGCTCCAGAGCGCAGGATCAGTAGTTGTGGTGCACGGGCTTAGCTGCTCCACGGCATGTGGGATCTTCCCAGAGCAGGGCTCAAATCCATGTCCCCTGCATTGGCAGGCGGAATTTTAATCACTGCACCACCAGAGAAGCCCAAACCAAACATTTCAAATCAACATCCAAGCCCCATCTTTTAAAATCAAGTTAAGTATATAAAGACTTTGACAATTACAATTATTTGTTGGTTAATAATTGTTGAATATTGTGCTCAAAGTGTACCTTCCCAAACATATATTCAAAAACAAATAACAATGACACTTGGAATAAACAAACTGACTTTGAGTTGTTTACTTTGTTTAGAAACAAAATTAAAGGTCAAATTTTTAAGTTTACCTAGAATTGAAAGATTGCATGACAATCATTGGGGCCTTCAAGCCTCTTGTATCATGTTTTTACAGAAGAGGGCGTATAAGAATTCTGCTTTGTGGGTACACAACAAGCAATAGCTTCTTAACTGAGAAATCAAGAGAGAATTTGGTCTTAGCCTGTTTCCACTAATGCAAAGGAATATTGTCATCAAAATGGCTCTTTAGGGTCTAATAAAATGGCTCAAAGGATTTGCTGTTTTTGCCGTCCTTGTCCTTGACTTTTATTTATGTCATTTCTTAATGTTTGGCAAACAAGTAGACGCAGCTGATGACTGCCTTGGTATAACTGAGTAATCAGAAAAACAATAAATTATTAATATGCACAACAAGATCTAAAAAAGCATGGTTGTTGGTAATCTCTTCAACTGAAATGGTGAAAAAGAAAGTTAAAGAAATGTCCCATCCTTTTCAGCCATTTATTGACAGCTTCTAAGAGCAATGGGAGCAGTAATTCTAGATCCCTGCTTTTGCATCCTGCAGATCAGAGTGAGTGAATCAAACAGACTATGTAGTGGTTGAAGGGACCGAGTGCTGAGAATATACCCACCTCTTAGGGCTAAACTCTAAAGCTATTTGACTTAAAGCTGGAAGATAGTCCATCAAAGGATGTTAGAAGTACAAAACACAGGTCCTCTCTACACAGCTTCAGATTAGGCAATTAGCTTGAAAAGACTGGGAGAATTAATACATCATGAAAACTTTGTCGACTGAAGCAAGACTCAGACAGCAGACTTTCCTGCCTCCTTTGCTTCTAGTCCTGGTCAACTAGTGGGTATAAATGTTCCTGATTTTATTCCAGGTTTCATCAGGGTCACATGTTTTAGGTTCACCAGAAATTGTGTGCCAGAGAGACGTTGCTTTATTCATTTTTCACCCGTGCGAAAATATTTTTGAGCTACTACTGAGTGTCAAGTACTCTGGTAGACAAGGGAAATTCATCAGTGTTCAAGACAAGCATGATATCTGCCCTCATGGAGCTTAAAGTCCAGAAATGAAGCCATTAAACTCTCACAAACAATTATACAAATGGGTATTTACTAAGAACAGTATAATTTGACGTGAACCTAAAGTACTGGGACCTATGTATATGTATTACTGAAAGACCTGAACTATTCCAAGAAGTTTTGGGACGTTTCTATAAAAAAGGGACATTTATTTCACTTCAGGTCTGAAAGATGGGTGAAGCCAGAAAAGGAAGGGACCAGAGTGGAAAGTAAAAGTGTTTGGCTCAAACAGTGACTTTGGAAGTAGGGGAGGTTACTTTCTTAGATTATTGCATCTAAATAAAAAATTTGGGAGGAAAAATATTATTTAGACAAAAATGCATTTTGGAAATCATTACCACTTGTAGTGGCACAGACATACACAAAGGAAATCTATGTGAAATAACCAGAAAATGTTGAAATTGGAACAAGAAAATAAATATAAAATATTTTAATTATAAAATTAAAATATGGATAATATAAAATATCCAGTAGTCAAATAAGACTGTGCACTGATTGATATGAGCAACCTGATGGATTTTTGTGTTTTCCCACCAGTAAGTGGTGTGAACTAGTGGAAAGTGATTTTAACACAGAAATGTTTTGCTAAGACCAATGTAGGGAATTGAAAACATTTCTCAGAGATCCCTGGCTGCAGTATTATTAAACTATTTCTCTTGGCTGAGTAGATTATCACACCCTCCTGAGGGGGAGAGGAAAATCGTGCCCAATATGTTACTAGCGATGCTCTAGGCAATCATTCCCAACCCCTCCTTTCTCCTTATTGACAATATTCCATATGCCATTTTCAGCATTTTTCTCTGAAACACAATTAGGAATCAGCTGATGTAAGCACTGAAAATATAATTTAGAAGTATATGAAATCTAGCATAATAATAAATCCTTAACGTGTAAATTATGGAGAAAAGTGGCCAGTGTTTTCCATTTCACAGTTTAAATCCCCTTGACAAGTTTAGGAAATTCTTAAGTAGAATGACTGGACCAAACTATTTTCTTGTCACACAAAGCCACATGGTAGTCAGGGTGCTTCTGCTATCATTCAGGCTGTCTTTCTGAACTGTGGTTTGGGGCTGCACCAGTCTGCTGGGAACTGTGGACTGCTACTTCTCTGATAATGCTGCTTGCAAATGGTCAGAGAGGTCTGAGGGTATGTCGAGAAAGTTCTGGGGACTCCGAAAGGTTATTGTGACCTAGGTCACATGAGTCAGACCATTTCAAAACTTTAGGAGCCCTTCCATAAATTTTTTTAATCCTGTGTACCTAAGTCCAATAAATGGAATAAATGGTTTGAGATACTCAAAAGCAGCCACCAGACAAAAGACCAGGCTGAGTTTCCTTTTTGGAAACTTCAAAGCTTTGGCATTTAGAGGCAAGCAAAGAAGGGTGGGGAGCACTACTACAGTCTGGAAAAGGGAGAGTCTGGAGACCGGTGCTGACTACCAAGGGGAGCAAAATTGTAAGGTCATGGGGAAAAAGATCTGGAAGTTACTTAGAAGTAACTGAACTAAAGCCAATACCTTTTAGCAAATGGCCTTGGGTGCCCCCTGGTAACACATTTACAAGGGATAGCCCCTCTGCTCTAGGCTAATACACTTAAATCCACAGAGATTGCCAGTGATTCAGATTTCATAAGGGATACCTCTCCCTGCTTTTTTTTTTTTTCTTTTTAATTCTACAACGATTTAAAACAGGAAATTGGGTAGTCTTTGCAAACCACTTTCATCCAAATAAGCTTAGTTTCAAAAGTTTTAAATAAATAGTCCCTACAGGTTGCAACATTGGATAGATTCTTGAAGTTTCCAGGTCCATTAAAAAATAAATTCAATGTGAGTGACATGACTCAATCAGACACAGGGACACCATGTTAGAAACCTAGACCCAATCAATCTATAAAAGTAGTAGGAGTAAAAATAACACCTTCCATTTATGTAATAGGTTTTCACAGAACTTTCACATTTACCTCAGTTGTTAACAACAAGTACTGAGGTAAGTGGAATAAGAGTTATTACCCACATTTTATGAATGAGGAAACTGAGACTCAGACTGAGGTGCCCAAAAAATGTTGAAGGCTAATGCCAGGACTAGAAGACAAGCTGCCAAATTCCAAGTTTATTCATTTTCCCATTACTCAATACTGCCTCTTTCTCCATCTTACAGGAGTCATACAGGCTTATTTTTAATTTGAAAGGAAAAGGGGAAGATAAATATTTGAGAAATGGAAAAAGAAAAAATAAAAGCAAAAGCTAGTGTGAACCATTATATAATGAGTTAGTGCTTGGCTCACCGATATGTAAAGTATCTAATTCTTGGGACTGATCGAATGATAGGAACCTGGCAAAGACTGATACAATGAACACTTTATGATACACAATGTACAGCCCAAGAGACTGCAATAATTCATTTTTTGTTAACAATAGCCATATATATTCGGATACCCAAAAGCTATATTAGTGTGAGAAGGCTTTCCATATCCTCCAACCATAAAATATAGTTCCCACTTCTCATTTTAGTTTCAAAACACAAGATATAAAACTGGTGCTTTTCATATTACTTTTTATTAACTAATTTTTTTTCTAGAGGACTAAAATATCTTGATGAATTAATACATTCAATGTACATAACTTATTTTCTTTAAATATTTTAAAAATGGGCTTGACAGTTATTAGTTAACTAAAATAGGACAAAATATCAATAATAAAAAAGAAATCCTGGGGAGTCTTTCAAGATCACGGAGTGGAAGGACCTTGAGCTTACCTCCTCTCATGAACACACCAAAATCACAACTAACATCTGAACAACCACCAATAAAAAAGACTGGAACCTACAGGAAAAGATCTTCCACGTCTAAAGGCATAAAGAAGAAAGCACAACGAGATGGTAGGACGGGTGCACTCGAAATATAATCAAATCCTTACCCACCCACTCCCGTGGGTGACCTTGCAGAGGCTCTCCCATAGGAGTGAGATTTCTGAGGCCCACATCAGTCTTCCCAGCCTGGGGGTCTGGCATCGGGAAGAGGTGCCACCCCCCAGATCATTTGGATTTGAAGGCCAGTGGGGCTTAATTGCAGGAGCTCCACAGGAATGGGGGAACCAGAGACTTTACCCTTAAAGGGATTGCACAAAATCTCACGTGCACTGGGACCAAGGGCAAAAGCAGTAAATTCATAGGAGTCTGGGCCAGACCTACCTGCTGGTCTTGGAGTGTCTCCTGGGGAGGTGGGGCTGGCTGTGGCTCATGCTGGGGCCATAAAAGCTGGTGGCAGATATACTGGGGATTATTCATCTGCATGAACTCTCCTTGAGGCAGACATCTCGCTTGGGTCATTAGCACAAAGACCTGGCCCCACCCAACAGTCTGTGGACTTCAGTGTCCGGTGCCTCAGGCCAAACAACTAACCAGGTGGGAACACAGCCCCACTCATTAGCAGACAAGTTGCCTAAAAACTTCATGATCACACAACCCCGCCTACCAGAGGGCCAGGACCCAGCTCCACCCGCCAGTGGGCAGGCAGCAGCCCTTCTTGCCAGGAAGCCTACACAAGCTTCTAGACCAGCCTCACCCACGAGGTGGCAGAAATCAGAAGGAAGAAACCT
Source organism: Phocoena sinus (assembly GCF_008692025.1). Classification (NCBI taxonomy): domain Eukaryota; kingdom Metazoa; phylum Chordata; class Mammalia; order Artiodactyla; family Phocoenidae; genus Phocoena; species Phocoena sinus. The sequence continues at coordinate 45,974,118 of NC_045769.1, forward strand.
ACAATCCAGCAGCCTGTAGTCTGCAAACGCAGGCCAGACACTACCCTGGGACCGCTGGCCCCTGGCCCTTGAGTGAGTGCACTGCTAGGACCCATAGGTTGTCTCCTACAGAAGGCTACTCCTCCAAAGTTGAGAAACATAATTAACCCCAAATGAGGTGGCAGAGGAATGTGTTTCAGATGAAGGAACAAGATAAAACTCCAGAAGAACCAAGTGATGTGGAGATAGGCAATCTACCTGAGAAAGAGTTCAGAGTAAGGATTGTAAAGGTGATCCAAGGACTCGGGAGAAAAATGGATAAGTTAGAAGGATTTTTTCACAGAGTTAGAAAATATAAAGAACAACCAAACAGAGTTGAACAATACAATAACTGAAGTGAAAAACACACTGGAAGGAATCAATAGTAGAGTAAATGAAGCAGAATGGATCAGTGAGCTGGAAGACAGAGTAAGAGAAATCACTACTGTGGAGCAGAAAAAAAGAATGAAAAGAAAAGAGGACAGTGTAAGAGACCTCTGGAACAACATTAAGCACAATAACATTCACATTATAGGGGTCCCAGAAGGAGAAGAGAGAGAGAGAAATGGCCTGAGAACATATTTGAAGAGATAATAGCTGAAAACTTCCCTAACCTGGGAAAGGAAACAATCATCCAAGTCCAGGAAGCATGGAGAGTTCCATACAGGATAAACCCACAGAGGAATACACCATGACACATTGTAATCAAAATGACAAAAGTTAAAGATAAAGAGAAAATATTAAAAGCAGCAAGAGAAAAGCAACAAATAACATACAAGGGAACTCCTATAAGGTTATCAGCTGATTTTTCAGCAGAAACTCTGCAGACCAGAAGGGAGTGGCATGATACATTTAAAATAATAAGTGAACAGAGTATCTGTCAGGCAAGAACTGCTTTGATGGTCTATGATGATGCCAATAAAAAGTGGGTGCCAGCTGGTGGTTCAACCGGGTTCATATATATCATCATACAGGAAACAACACATTCAGAGCGGTGGGCAGGAAGATTCAGGACCATCAGGTAGTGATAAATTGTGCCATTCCTAAAGGGTTGAAGTACAATCAAGCTACACAGACCTTCCACCAATGGCGGGATGCTAGACAGGTGTATGGTCTCAACTTTGGCAGCAAAGAAGATGCCAATGTCTTCACAAGTGCCATGATGCATGCCTTAGAAGTGTTGAATTCACAGGAAACAGGGTCAACATTGCCTAGACAAAATTCACAACTACCTGCCCAAGTTCAGAATGGCCCATCACAAGAAGAATTGGAAATTCAAAGAAGGCAACAACAAGAACATCAACAACAAAAGGAGCTGGAGTGGGAAAGGCTGAAGAGAGAAAGAATGGAAAGGGAGAGATTGGAGAGGGAGAGGTTAGAAAGGGAAAGGCTGAAGAGGGAGCGACTAGAACAGGAGCAGCTGGAGAGAGAGAGACAAGAAAGCGAACGTCAGAATCACCTGGAGCGGGAGAGAAAAGAGCGGGAGAGGCTGGAGAGGCTGGACTGGGAAAGCCAGGAATGAGAGCGGCAAGAGCAGCTAGAAAGGGAGCAACTGGAATGCAAGCGAGAGCGAAGAATGTCAAATGCCGCTCCATCCTCCGACAGCTCCCTGTATCGTGCTCCACTTCCTGAGTGTGCCAGTTGCCAGCCTCCTTCAGCACCTCCTCCATCATATGCTAAAGTCATCTCAACTCCAGTGTCAGAGGCCACTCCTGATTACGCTGTAGTGACTGCTTTGCCACCTACTTCTACACCCCCTACACCACCACTTCGACACTCCAAGACACGTTTTGCAACATCTCTAGGTTCAGCCTTCCACCCTGTTCTTCCCCATTATGCTACAGTTCCTCATCCTCTGAACAAAAACTCTCGACCTTCTTCTCTTGTGAGCACACCCTCTCTTCAACCTCCAGCTACGAAGCCCTGTGCCTGGTCTACTTCCAGTTTCTCACCCCTCCCTCCGTCTCCTCTCCCCTGCATGCAGAGCTACTGGTCCAAGGCCTGTCCTCCCCAGTTGTGTTTCTTATCCTGTGCCCCAGATGCCTCCATCACCAGCGGCACCCAGCGGGCTGCTCGACTCTGTCACACATCCAGTGTCTCTACCAGCCCACCACCGCCTTCCCTCGCACCACTCTCACACTGTGGATGAGAGCTTCTCCTCCTCCAAGCACGCCTATTGCCTCAACTCCCTCATCCAAGCCTAGTGTTCTCCCTTCTCCCTCTGCAGCTGCCCCTGCCTCTGTGGAGACTCCTCTAAACTCTGTGCTGGGAGCCTCTTCTTCTGAGCCAGGCTTGCAGGCAGTCTCTCAGCTGGCCGAGACTCCAGCCCAACAGGGCATTGTCTTGGGACCACCTGAACCTCCACTCCCTCCTGCACTCCCACCACGTCCTGCCCAGGCATCAGCAGTGCTCCCTCCTCCCCCAGGGCCTCCTCCACTCCCTCCACTTCTGTCCTCAGGGGCCCCGCCTCTGCTTCCTCCACCGCCTCTTCCTAATCAAGTACCCCCTTCTCCCTCATCACCTCCTGCTGCTACCCTCCCTGCATCTGGATTTTTTTGGGGATCCATGTCTGTAGACAATCGCCCTTCAACTGGACTTGCAGCTGCAATTGCTGGAGCAAAACTTAGGAAAGTGTCATGGTTGGAGGATGCCTCCTTCCCAAGTGGAGGGAACACCACTGGTGTGAATTCGGCCTCATCTAAAACAGATAGGGGTCGTGGAAATGGACTCCTTCCTTTAGGGGGTAGTGGTTTAATGGAAGGAATGAGTACCCTGCTGGCCAGGAGGAGAAGAATTGCTGTAAAGGGATCAACAATAGAAACCTAACAGAAAGAGGACAAAATGAAAATTCAGAGCCTGTAACTTCTAAGGCTTCTTCAACAAGTACACCTGAACCGACAAGAAAACCTTGGGAAAGAACAAATACAATGAATGGCAGCAAGTCTGTTGTTCCAGATGGGATTCTCCAAGGAAAAATCAGATTGTTTTTGACAACAGATCCTATGATTCATTATACAGACCAAAATCTGTGCCCTTGTCACAGCCCAGTGTCAATGGAGTCCAGACAGAGGGACTAGACTATGACAGGCTGAAGCAGGACATTTTAGATGAAATGAGAAAAGAATTAACTAAGCTAAAAGAAGAGCTCATTGATGCAATCAGGCAGGAACTGAGCAAGTCAAATACTGCATAGACAAGAATGCAGAGAAGAATCTGGAGAAGGAAAACAAAAAAACCTACAAAGAACAGCTGTGTTAACAACAACAAAACCCCTACATTTTGTGAGCTGTGAGAAGAAAATGGAGACAAACAGTCAGAAGGAGGGGAAAACAAACATACTTTGAAAGCCTTCAGACATTACTACTCTGGCAATAAGCTATTTCCCTCCCAGTTTGCTGCTTTTTTCTGACCTTTACAATAGGATGGAAGAGAGTTGTATAGGAGTTCCTGTATCAGTTATGCAGAAAATACTAAATCTGTCTGGCAAGATCACCGTGCATTGAAATATTTTCATGTCAAGAGAAATTCGCACATTTTCTTCAATCCATTGCTAAAATAAAGAGGAGAAAGGCTTGAGAAGTTTTTTTCAGAGAATGGTGATGAGGAATTTAGCAAGTTATGCTATTGTACTGTAAATGTTTCTCTCAGGTTTGTCTTCCTATCATATTTGATATTCCATGAATAACTGAGTTCAGCCCTATGTAGCTTAAGATCATAAAATGTGGAACAAATGGAATTGTATGTGCTTTCAAGGGTGATATTTATAAGAAAGTGTCCTAAAAATGATTTGGGAGGAATTTTAGAATGATAGGAAGTCTCTCGAGTTTAGCCTTCATGCAATTTTGTAGACTCAAACATAAAATTCGTCCAGAATTTAAAAAAGAAAAAAAGAAATCGTGGATCACTTTGTCCCCAAAATAATGAAAAATATTTTGGGGAGAATTAACTATTTGAATTAGAATTCTAGTGATTATATATTAATATAAGAATGCAATTTGCTGTGTGGCTACCTAAAGAAAATCCTTTAGTTAAATTAGTTACCCTTGCATCTTTAATAGTCTAATCATCAAAGAACAGGTACATTTATCAAATTGCAATCTGACTTAAAATTCTATACTTTCTTATTTGCTGTATGGACAAAAAAATGTCATCTTAAGGCTAAAGACTAGTCAAGTATTAATGCATTAAGGTGAATTAGGTACACCTGTAAGAAGAAACATAAAGCAGTTAAGCTAGCAACACCAAGGGCGCTGGCCCTGCGCTTACAGGAATCCAACCACAGGTATTTCAGCCCACTTCTCTGACATTGGATGGAATATCAATAACCCCAAAAAGAAACTGAAAACTTAAAAAGAATTTTACAGAATGATGTTTTTCTAATACTGTAGAGGACACAGAGAGGTCATTTAGTATTTAAACAAGGACCTTTCCTTTACCAAACAGGAAATCACATAACTTCTTGAAATGTAAGTCAAACTTGCAAAATGAACAACTTTATATTTTCCTACAAAAAGCAAGAGTCTGCTAAAACAGCTCTTTAAATATCTTAAGACTATATTAATGTCTTAGATGCAGAGAATAAGAGTACTTAGGTGGTATGGAGCCATAAGTGCTGGAACAATAAGGGCAGTATTCCACACCATGAAATTTTGTATTTTATCTTCAATTTTAAAAATAAATCCATTTTATCAAAATGAAGCATCTTATGGAAAATACATAAAATCAAAGTGTATAGGTTGATGAATTGTCACAAAAAGAACAGGTCATGTAACCAACAAAGTCAAGAAATGAAACATCACCAGCATATTAGAAATACCCTCTGGACATCACCCACCTTATCACTCTATCCTACCTCTCCACAGGTAACCACTATTCTGCTTTCTAATATCAATAATTATTTTTGCCTCTTTTTGAATTTTATATGTAAGAAATCATACCATTTGGATCATTTCGGGTTGAGTCTTTCATTCAGGTTTTTGATTTGAGATTCATTCATGTTGTTGCATGTAGCATGTTATGCCTTCTATTGAGGACTGTTTAGATTATGTTCTGGTTTGGGTATTATGAATCATTCTGTGAAAAGTCTTGTACTTAAAAAAACATTTTGGCACATTACTGCTTGCTATATTCCTTGAAGAGAAAGTCTTGGATCATGGCATATGCGCAGGTTCAGATACTGTCAAACAGTTTTCCAAAGTTATCATACCAGTTTATACTCTCATCAGCATTCCAGTTGACTTCTGTCCTTCTCACCATCTACAGCTGTCATTTTTTAAATTTTATCATTTTAATTTGCATTTTTCTGGTGACTATGTTGAGCAATTTTTCACATATTTATTCAGCTATTTGAAAATCCTTTCTTGTGAACTGCCTGTGCAAGGTTTTTCCCCCACTTTACTAAATTCAACTTGTCTTTGCTTTCTATCTCTTATGAGGATTCTTTAATTTCTCTTGAGACTCCTTTGACCCAGGGGTTATTTAGAAGTACTGTATGTTGTTTAATTTCCAAATATTTAGGATTTTTTCAGCTATTTTTTGGTTATTTATTTCTAGTTTAATTCCATTGTGGTCAGAGAACATAATTTGTATGATTTCTAGTGTTTTAAAAGTGTTAAGGTGCGTTTTATGGTCTATATGAGTGAATGTTCCATATGAGCTTGAGAAGAATGTGTCCTTCTATTGTTGGATGGAGTATTCTATAAATGTGAAGGAGTTAGTCTATAAATGGTGAGGTGTGAGTGGAACATTCTGTAATTTTCTAATTAAATCTTAATCTTTTTCGTGGACCTGTGTCTCAGGGCCATGATGTTCACAAATTCTATCTCCAGTGAACAATTTTTTTTCTCCCTATTCCCCAACTCCCTTCTCTGGCTGCAGCATTCTCAATCGATTTCCTCTAAGCTCTAACACCTGTGACTACATTTTGTTGCTCCCCCTCCCCTCTGGAGAAGCAGGAGTGCTAGGGGGAGATAGATTGGGAGGAAGTCCCTTCTCCCAGATAGGATAAGGCTTAGAAAAATACTTTTCCCTTTAGCATAGGCTTTTGTTATGGAGAAGACTCTAAGAGTAGTTCAAAATGATTACCTTTTCCCTCTCTCTTCCAGAACCAAGAAGGGAATCTTTTTTTCCCCCAGGTGTTCACAATGAGAACCTGGTGGGTTTCCTGGAGGTAAAGGCTACTAAAGGGTGGAGGTCCCCAGGAGTTTCTGGCTTTCATGCTAGTCCACTTTCAACCTCCAGCAATTCACCAAATTTACCATTAAGCATGGCTCCTGTGGCTGCTACTCCAGGTAATCAGATCTTGACCTTGACTTTCTGGATTTGCCTGTCCCTCCAGATTGCGATGGTGGTTTTTCCTGAAACCTCAGTTCTCTGATGGGTCAAACAAAAGTTGTTGATTGTCTGATTGTCTGGCTTTTTCTTGTAAGGATGACAGTGATAATTTACAAGCTCTTTACAGGTCAGAGTTGAAACTGGAAGTCCAATGTGTGTTCAGTGATTCTTTATATATTCTGTTTCCTTGGTTTATTTTGTATATAAAAAATATTTTCTTTCATTGTGGCTATGCATTTCATCTTTTAATGGTGTTTGGGGTGAAGAGAAGTTTCTAATTTTAATGTCATACAATTAATAAAAATTTTCCCTTGGTAGTATTTTTGTACCCTAATAAGGCTATTATAAAGATATTCTCCTATGATTTCAACTACCAACTATATTGTTTGATATTTTATATTTAGATCTATAGTTCCCCTGTGCATAAAATAAGGATCAAGATTAATTTTTTTCCATAGGCTATAGAGTTGACTTTGCACCTTCACTGAAAACACAATGCTTTTCCTACTGCTCTGGTCTTAAATCAAATGTCCATTTAAGTGTAGATCTCCTTCTGAACTCTATAATCTGTTATGTTGGTTTATTTGTCTGTGTTTGTCTATCACATAATGCTAAAATACTCTTATAATAAAGGTAGTTAACTATTTAACTACTTTATAATGTGTTGATATTCAGTAGTATTAGCCCCCAACATTTGTTCTTCTCTTTTAAGTTTGTCTAGAGCAAGACTTGACCAAGGTTTTCTAGAAAGGGACAGACAGTAAACATTTCCCACTTTGGGGGACACATAGTATCTGTCATAACTACTCAACTCTGCTGTTGTAACTCAAAAGCAGCCATAGACAATATGTAAAAGGATGGGTGTGACTGTGTTCCAATAAAAATTTATTTATAATCTAGGCAGTAGACCCAAATTTGGCCCACAGGCTATAGTCTGTAGAATCCTGGCCTAGATCTTTTCAGTCCTGTTGGGATTTTAAATGGGATTGAAATGAAGTCATAAATAAATTTAAGGAGACAATATATCCTTATATTATTGAGTATCCTGATTCATGAATATGGGAGTGTTCTCCATTTATCTAGGTCTTCTTTAATTTGTCTCAATAGTGTTTATGGTTTTTTGTGTAGAAATTTTGCACATTTTTTACTGGATTTTTGCTAGGTATTTGAATAGGTGTAAATAATTTTCTGTAACTATTGAGATGATTATATCATTTTTCTTTTAAACTGTTGAATTACAGTGATTAACTTTCAAAAGTTAAATCAATCTTTTATTTCTATAATAACCCCCCCAGCATAATGTATTATTTTTCTAATATAACACTGTATTTTGTTTGCTATTATTTTGTTTAGATTTTTCATGTATGTTCAAAATAGAGGTTGGCCTTAATTTTCTCTTTTTAGAGTGCTTTTATAAGTTTTGATATCAAGATTATGCTAGCCTTATAAAAAGGGTTGAGAAACATTTTTTTTTTTTTTTTTTTTTTTTTTTTTTGCGGTACGTGGGCCCCTCACTGTCGTGGCCTCTTCCGTTGCGGAGCACAGGCTCCGGACGCGCAGCCTCTGCAGCCAAGGCTCACAGGCCCAGCCGCTCCGTGGCATATAGGATCCTCCCGGACTGGGGCACGAACCTGTGTCCCCTGCATCAGCAGGTGGACTCTCAACCACTGCACCACCAAGGAAGCCCTGAGAGAAACATTTTTAAATGCATATATTTTTGGAAGAGCTTGTATAAGATGAGTGCTATTTTTTCCTTCTTCAAGAAAGGATTTACCAGTAGGGTTTGGAAATTTCCTTGGGGAAAATTTTTTTTAATTATAGATTAACTTCTTTAATAATTATAAAGCTGTTCAAATTTTCTATTTCTTCTTATATTCCTTTTCATAAGTTATTTCTCAGCTTTTATTCTTTTCTAGTATATGCACTTGAGGCAAAACTTTTTCCTCTAAGTATAGTTAGCTACCTTCTACAAGTTATAATATATCATATTTTCATAAGCACTCAGTTCCAAGTATTTTCTAATTTTCTTTGTAATTGGACCCATTGGTTATTATGAATTGTATTGCTTAATTTCCAAATACTTCTGAATCTGTTCATTTCTCATATTGAGTTTGTTCTAGATTAATCTAACAATGGTTAGAAGACATACTCTATAGGATATTAGGTCTTTAATGTGTTAAGACTTGCTTTTTGGAAAAAAATAATAGTCATTTTGGTAAATGTTTTATGTGCATTTGAAAATAATGATTATTTTGCAATTATGAAATGCAGCTTTCTGTATTTGTTATATTAAATCAAATTTATTAAATATTGCTCAAAATTTTATACATAAACTGACTTTTTTCAAGGATGTATAAGACAATCTGAGATATCAATCCATACATGTCAGAACAATAGGAAATAAGTGAAAAAGAGACTTGTTGAAAGATTTGTACAGATGGGATTTCCATCACTACCTGACTATTGTTTCTCAGGAAAGCAAACAGAAGCCTAGAGGCAGATTTGATCTACTAACACTAGACGTACGGCAAATATGTTCTATGGTACAAATACAGCAGAAATTGATCCTATAAATGCTACATTGAAAAGGAAAATATACTTTGGCTTTCACACAAAGCACATAGTGAACATAACCAATCTCTCCCTTGCCACCAAATGGATTCTCTCAGAGGTAATGACTCAACTCAGGCAACTGGAGAAAGCAGAAATGTCTTTAAGCATAAAAATTTTGCTGTAATTGTCTTGCTAATATAGATACTAGACCTAAAAGATTTCAGTCAAGCAGTCAGAAATTTGATGTCCTGTTCTGACTTTCTTTGTAGCTTTAACAATAAAATTCACTTTGCTAATTGATTCTTAGAGATAAATGCCAGTTGCAACCCGTTTCATTCTTGTTAATGATTTATATTGTGAAAACTCCCAAGGGCTCTTAGAGAAGCAGAATACAAGATTTATATTTCAATTGAAAATTCATTATTATAATAGCCATGCCATGTTCTGTGTATTTTCTTAAGTTGAATTGTGTCCATGTGATACCAATTCACGTAAATGGGAAGAAAAAAATAAATTTAAGCATCCAGATTTAGGAACATGATAGACTTTTATTTTGTTGAATAAATTTTGTTATACAAAGTTGTATAAACTAAGACTGAGTTGTGTCCATTCACACATTTGATCAGTGTAAATATATGGCCACAATTCTTAATCAAAATTGGGGAAAAGGATATATAACTACTTTTTTATTACAAACACTGTAATGAATTATTATAGACAATACCTTTGGAAAAGAATGCTATAAGAAGAAAAAATTACATGGAAATTTGGGAATATAAGCTGACGTATTGAAAACAGTATGGAGTTTCCTCAGAAATTTAAAGATTGAATGATCCAGCAATCCCACTTCTGGGTATATACTCAAAGAAATTGAAATCAGTATTTTAAAGAGATAGCTGCACTCCCATATTTATTGAAGCTTTTTTTTTTAACAATAGCCAAGATATGGAAACAGTATAAATGTCCATCAGTGAATGAGTGGATAAAGAAGAGGTGGTATATACATATGATGGGATATTATTCAGAAGGGAATCCTGTCATTTGCAGCAACATGGATATACCTGGAGGACAGTATGCTAAGTGAAATAAACCAGACACAGAAGGACAAATATTACATGATATCACTTACATGAAGAATATAAAACAGTCAACCTCACAGAAATAGAGAGTAGAATGGTAGTTGCCAGGGGCTGAGGGAAGGGAGAGATAGGGAGATATTAGTCAAAGGGTACAACGTTTCAGTTATATAAGATGAATATGTCCTAAATATCTACTGTACAGCATTGTGCCTATAGTTAATACCACTGTTTTGTATTAGGTGTTCTTGTGTTAAGTGTTAAGTGTTTTTGTCACACACACACACACACACACACACACACACAGTATATATATATATATAATACACACATATATATGTATATATATATACATACACATAAATAAAATGAGAGAGAATTTTTTGAGGTGATGGGTATGTTTATGGCAAAGATTGTGGTGATGGTTTCATGGATATATACTTATATATACTTATCTCCAAACTCAGCAAGTTGTATACATACAGATTTTTGGATGTCAATCATACCTCAATAAAGTGGTTTCTTTAAAAAAGAAAATTAATAGGTAAGATGTAGGCTGGGATAAGCTATTCACAAAACATATATTTAAAAAAATGACTGGTTTCTTGGGTATATAAAGAACTCCTAGGATTCAATAACAAAAAGACAAACAACCCAGGAAAAATAGACAAAATATTTGAACAGATGCTTTGGAGATAATCAGGAAAATGCAAAATAAAATAGCAGTAAGATATATATCAATCAGAATGACTGAAGTTAAATATAAAATAATCTAGAAATCTCATATAATTATGGCAAAAATTCTTCAATGCTATTACCATATTTGAAAAAAGCTCTGTGTTACTCAAAATTTAAACATATATATTCCCAGAAGCTCAGAAATTCCATTCCTAGGTATTTAACCAAGAAAAAGAAAGCATATGTTCATAAGGAGACTTGTTCAAGAATTTTCATATGTTTTATAAAACTGTCTGAAGCTCAGGTATCCATCAAGCGGAAAATAAATAAGAAAGTTGTGTAATATTTGTACATATGGATTGCTATTTAGTAATAAAACAACACAAATTGCAGATATCTGCAACAACATGGGTGAAATTCAAAACAAAAAGTATGCAAAAGAGTACATACATACTGCATCATTCCATTTATATCAGGTTCTAGAACAGGGAAAACTAATCTGTGGTTAAAAAGAACCAGAACAGTGGGATGAGGGCAAGGAAAAGCAACATAAGAGAATTTGGGGGAGGTAATGGAAATATTTTATGCCTTGCCAGGTGTTTGGCTCACCTAGGTAAATGCATTTTCCAAAAGTATTCAATCAATGGAACAATCAATATTTGTGCTTTTCACATTTGTATATTTTGTCACAAAAACATTTTAGAAATATTGAATGATAGTTAATGATATACACTTTGAAAGATTTAGCAGTGACATGTACTGACATTTACAACTTTGAAATATGTCAAAAATAAGACAGATATGTGCATGAATAGGATGGAAAGATGGATAAATACATGATTAATATCACCAAATGTTAATCACAGAATCAAAATGATGAGAATATGGGTGTGCATTATACAATTCTTACATCCTTTCTGAATATGTGAACATTTTTGTGATAAAACTTTAAAAAACAAAAAAAATATGTAGCTAATTTGCTTACCACAGTATGTACTCCTGTCCAAGTTTACTCCTTTTTTTTTTTTTTTTTTTTTTTTGTGGCACGCGGGCCTCTCACTGTTGTGGCCTCTCCCGTTGCGGAGCACAGGCTCAGCAGCCATGGCTCACAGGCCCAGCCGCTCCGCGGCATGTGGGATCTTCCCGGGCCGGGACACGAACCTGTGTCCCTGCATCGGCAGGCGGACTCTCAACCACTGCGCCACCAGGGAAGCCCTACTCCTTTTTGATTGGAGTTAGATACCTTCCTTAATTCTGAGGAACCTTATATAAGCAATTACTCTTGATTCACTTGATATCTTCAACCTCTCTGTCTTTCTTATTACTCTTTAAACATGCTCAAGATTCTCTTATTTTATAGACAATACTTTTAAAAATTACTTGAGTTTAACTACTGTCATATACATAATTTCTTCACTACCAAACATTTTGAAAGACCCACTGGCTCTGTTTTATCCCCCTTTCATAACTGATCTGCAATCTGGCCTCCACCTCCAGCACTTTACTGGAAGTAATCTTAAAGTTACAAGGAATCCTTTTGCTAAAGCCAGTTGGCTATTCTCCTTCCTTAATTGGCTTCTTGGCAGCTTTTGTCATGGTTAATGCCTGTCTTCCCTGCTAGTTTGTATGAAATATCAGATGTCTATCTGAATAATAAAAAGTACTCAGTAATACCTAAGCCAGTCCTTCCACTCAGATCATCCTCCTATCCCACTACTTATCCAAACCTACCCATCTGTCAGGATTATTTTTATGTTTCAGCTCACTCACAATATTCTCATTGATTATGCCATGGGAATCATTAGAATTCATTCAATATTTGTTTAAAAATAACATTTATTGAGCATCTGCTTGGCTCTGGTCTATGTGCAAGGGATAGATCAGTAAACAAAGAGACAAAGATCTCTGTACTTACGGAGCTTCCCGTGCAACAGAAGACAGAAAATATAGAACATTGTCTTTATTTTTTATTTCTAATAACCAGGAGCAAATGTCAATTTTTATTAATTCCAAAGAAGGAGTTGAGCTGCTGATGGCATTTCAGGGAGCGCCACCATGAGACTATAGTGTTTTATTTAGTATTACAACATGGCCAGTTAGTGTGACAAGGGAAACCTATTTTGGTGCCCAAGGAATGGCTGGTTCTGATGATGGGCGAAAGTCAAAATGCTGATGCCTAGGGCTTCCCTGGTGGCGCAGTGGTTGAGAGTCCACCTGCCGATGCAGGGGACACAGGTTCATGTCCCGGTCCAGGAAGATTCCACATGCCGCGGAGCGGCTGGGCCCGTGAGCCATGGCCGCTGAGCCTGCGCGTCGTCCGGAGCCTGTGCTCCGCAACGGGAGAGGCCACAACAGTGAGAGGCCCGCGCCGCAAAAAAAAAAAAAAATGCTGATACCTAATGACTGTTGTAGCATCTCCACACCAACGTTGGAGGTGGAGAAGGAACTAGCCCCACTGCTGATTGTGATCCAAGGAACTCTTCACCAATCTCTCTCTAAAGCAGTACAAAATGTAAAAGAGGTTAAAAGTTTTAACATAGTCCCATTTTTCAGGAAATCCTGAAGAACATTGTCTTTATCATTCATTTAAAAATCAGCCGTAGCACTCTTTGCTTGTCCTTGTTTTTTTTTTTTTTAAAAAGGATATCATTATAATCGGTTTCATATATTTTTGTAAGCATAAATCTTAATATATTGAATTTAAAGTCTTTCATATCCCTTTTTTTTTTACTATTTTACACTCATTTGAAATGTTTTGTATATCTTGTCTTTTCATTAGATTTCATGATCATTTCATGAAAGAATCAAATATCAAAATTATACAATTTCTCATACATTTAGTAAAGTACTATGCAGATGATAGATATTAAAAACTAAATATAACTTAAAAGAATTATATGTTGTATATTCTACTGTTCTGTTATATACAGTTGGTGTTTGCTGTGGGGCAGAATGGGAAGATCAGAAAATAACAAGTACTAAGTGCCTTCTATGTACATGACTATGCATTAACCTCATTCAATCACAGTCATAGTCATCAAATTTACAAATGAGAATACTGAGGCTTAGTGGGATTAAGTTACCTGCTCACAGGTAACTTAAGCAAGGTCATACAAGCAATAAGTATCAGAGTAAAACTTCAAAGGCAATGTGTTTTTACTCTGTCATATTAGTTTCCTTGCTGAACTCATACATGGTTCTTAGAAATAAATAGATGTGGAATCTTCCCATTCTTTAACTCCTTTTTCAATTTTTAAAAACAAGCATCCATAAAAAGTACCTACATGTGACAATAGTGTTGATAGCAATAACTTACTGTAATGGTCTTCAACAAATAAAATATATATATTATAAAATATACTAACATATTGTAAGAGAAGAGCATTGCCCTTGGAGTAAGGAACACTGATATATATCTACCTTGGTTCTGGTTGATTAATAATTAATTAATAATTAAGTGATAAATACAGTGCCTAATTTTTTTTGAGCTTTACATTTTGAAAGTCCTTTTCAATATAATATTTGATATGATATTAGTTTTTAAATTAATTCTATTGAACCTAAAGTATATCAGATATTTCATATAACTATCTTTTCTATAACAGCAATGATGAAAACTTTTTGCTGTTTAAACATTTAAACATGTTTAAATAAGTATTTAAATGTTTAAAATAAATATTAAACATTTAAACATGTTTAAATAAGTATTTCTTTAACAGCACAGCTAACTAGCTATGTTGGAAATCCCTAATAATTACCAAGTTATTTTCTGGCAGATGAATTAAGCTTAAGGTCAATATTAAATATTTCAGATAACACACACACACAAAAAAAATTAAAATAAATTTCTAAGCTTTGTCTTTCCTAGAGGCATGAAATATAAATTATTTGGATTCTTGTTGAGTTATCATTGAACAGCTGTGAAATTATACATGTTTCAAAGAAATCATACAGGTTTCAATTTCTCCACTTAATACAGTCTGAATGGCTTGGGGAAGGGGCTTAAAAGTAATTGGAACCATAGGTTGTAGTTTTGGAGAAGTATTGCTTCTAGGGAATATTCATATATAGGGAGAAATGGTGATATCCTGTAGAATGTGGCCATATAGAGAAAGAGGGCAAAGTTAGTTCTCCAGCAAAAACAAATGAGAAAAAAAGTATGCAACTTCCCTGCCCCTGACATTATCCTTTCAGGAAATTGTATAAAAAAGGTCAGAACTGATATATGAAGCTTCTCTCAAGACAGGAAAATCCTCCCTTCCCCCCACCCCAGACAAACATGAAACAGAAGAAAACTGTACACTACATTCCATTATATTCCATAGCACCTAACAGGCTTTTAGGAATATGAGAAAATATTTTGAATCAGGAATATCAAATATCTTCATGTTTGAGTTGTGTATGTTGTTATTTTTCCTCCTTGATGACTATATGATTCCTTTTGGGAGGGTACTTGGGGTGATTCAAATTAGGTCCAGGGTCTACAGTTGTTTTTGGTCTTTAAGTTTTATATATTATCTATTACCTTTCCACTCTGATTCAAGTTCAAAATTAGTGTTTGGGGTAATTTTTGAGTCCCTGTGGTTGACTTCTACAGTCTTCAGAATGCAGTTCATCAAGAATTGTTTGTTGCAATAAGTGGCTGTCTGATTGCCTATTTTTGTGGCTACCCACAAAAATACTACCTAATGTCATTTTATGAGTAATCACATTCTTCAGTGAATAATCTGTAGAAAATAGAAATTTTGCAATAATTGAAAGTAATAGATTCTTAATACACTTTGCATGTATCCATATATATATATATGTATATATATCATATATACATATATATATATATATATAGTCCTAAAAGAAGAAATGAAAATCCAACAGTTAAAAACTAGTTTATCTACACATGCAGAATTAAAATTGGTAAGCAACTTATGTAACTAATCATGTAAAATAAAATAACCTAAAGTATTATTGAGAAGGTATTTGTAATTATACTTTAAATGTATGAAAGTCCACTAATGGTATTGGTTCATAATTTGGCCATAAATATGTTACTTTTAATATAAAATATTAAAAGTAAGGGACAGTTGAGACCATTGGATCTCATAGTCAATAATCAAAATGTGAGAAGATGGAGATTTTTCAAAACATGCCTGCCAAGACACTGTCTCCTCACTTCTGACTCACAAGATTTGGGACAGAGAGTATACTTGAGTATTTCTGTTGTATGCCCCTGGTTCACATCCACTGGCAAGTTAACTGCTTCTATTTATAGTCAGAGGAACTGAGTACTAGACAGATAAAATATTTTACAAAATTAAAGATATTAATATAAAAATTATAATACAGGGGAATCACTTGTATTAGAATGATGTTTAATTACTTTACTGAAAATATGAAATGTATATGAGTGGCTTTAAACCTCCAGATCCTATTGGAAATACAGATTTTTGAAGATAGAACTTCTAGTGATGAGAAAATCAGTACGCTCATAGGAATGTGTATTAAATGCTCTACAAATTTTTCAAATTTTATTATAATTATTTCTTTTCTATGAGTGACAATATTTATTTTTCGTTTTTACTTTTGAAAAGCCAATTTACTTTGTATATTACTGACTAGAAGGGCTACTTTTAAAAAAAAGTAAAGTAAATTTTCATTAAGGTGAAATTCACATAATATTAAATTAATCATTTTAAAGTGCACAATCCAGTGATATATAGGACATTTACAATGTTGTGCAATCACCACCTCTACCCAGTTTCAAAATATTTTCATGACCCCTAGAGGAAAGCCTATACCCATTATGAAATTGCCCCTCCATAGCCCCATTTTCTACCCCCTAGCAACCACCAATCTGCATTTGTCCCCATGGGCATCTTTCACTTAACATCATATTTTTGATATATGTCCATGGTGAAGCACATTATCAGTACTTCATTCCTTTCTATGGATGAATAATATTCTATTGTGTGTATATACCACCATTTGTTTATCCATTTATCCAGTGATGGCCATTGGACTGCTTTCACCTTTTGACTATTGTGAATAATACTGCGATGAACATGTGTGTACATGTATTTGTTTGAGTACCAGTTTTCAATTTTGGTGGTTGAATATAGAAGGACTACTTTTATGGTAAATGACATAAGAACTACTGAATGAGTTTCCACAGATCTAAAATTAAAAAAAATAAGCTATTAAAAAGAAATATTAAAGCAAAGATTTATCACACTGAACAGATAGAAGTGAATAAACAAAACATTGATTGCCTTCCATCTCTGAGTTCTTCTAGTTATGTACATTTTGATTCCTTTCATCCCACTTCCCTTACCTTCCCATCCCCAGTCCTATGTTACATCTTATCTCCTTTAAGGAAATAAATGAGGGTAAAATAGTAATGAATTATATCATTTGTCAGAGTAACTTTCACATTTCTTCTAGTCACTCAAGACACAACATCTGTGATTTTATGGGACATGGTTTTGCTTATTCTAGCCAGACTACCCACAAACCCCTAGTAGAGTGCCTTGGTAAATAAATGGAAATGTGGATGGATGCATTTTAAGTGTAGTAAGATGTATTGTGTTTTATGGCCACTTGGCAACAAGACCAGCTAAGTTTCATCTCAGTGAAATATGAAGCCATGAATCTCATTTCCTTTAATGAGGTTATATGATAGAAATAATTGGAATATGGCATGGTTGACTTTTTTTTTAACTTTATTCTGGACTTGAGTACTGAATTTGTGGAGACAATCAACTTTGACCAACCTAATTAAGAACCATAGAATAATAATTGTCTCTGCCAGAAATTTTAAATGTTCATGGAAGTAATGATGCTTCAGCTGTTCTGGGCCCTGAATATCGAAGAAAGTCTGAGATATTATCTTTCTATAAACAAAGCTGTCTGGAAAAGAAAACAAATACTCCAAATTTGAGTGAGTTGCTCATTTTTATTAGAAGAACTAGATGGTTATCTCTGAGATCTAAGTTTTCAATTCATTTCACTCTTCTGACTTAGACTCACAGAACTATTACCAGCTAAACGTTTTGATAATTATACAAAAATCATGATTTACTTTATATAAAGTCATGTAGTTTCAGGCTTTTTATCTCATTCACAGAATGTAATATTACTTTTTCTGTATAATATATGTTCACGTACATGAGTAAATTTTTCTACTCCATTACGTCCTTACTAAGTCATTCTTTTAAATTACAGAAAGAACAAATTATCATGATTTACATGAGACTTTCTTTGGGAGAAAGATGTCTGGGATTTACCATCAATGTCATTTTACTTTCAACTTTCATCACTGTTACTGCCTCTGCATAATTTCTTTGATGTAGTCTCCATTTCACCCTTAAACTCAACAAAGTGGGAAGGGTTGACTATTTTAAAGGTAGTACCTCTAATGGTATATGGATTGTTAAAAATAAGAAAAAGTATCATTTAAAGTTAAAGCAAAATACATTTCTCTAAACCTAATATTTATTTAAAAATTTTAAAATATGTATATACTAAGTACAAAGTTGTAGTAAGTATAATATAGCAATATGTTATATATATATAATATATGTGTACATTGCATATGTATATATATTTTTCACGTATATAATATATATGCATGTAACTAAATTTTAAATGGCTTAGTTTAAATATTTCCAAGTGTTAAAGTATACCTTAAGATTTTTTTTTCTTTCAGCATTTTCCTCTCACCACTTCAATTTTTGTCTGGCTTTTATTATTAAAAAAAGTCTCCATCCCTGATTTTTCTAGCCTGCCTCATGTGATTAATGGTGCTCCCTTTAGTTATGATATCATTGCAGTCTCAAATTCAGAGACATGGCACACGTCGTAGACTTCTGCTTTTCTACTTACCAAAAGCCAAAATACACTTGGTAGCATTTAAACACAACTATGGGGGAGAATTAGGTCAGAAAGCAGGAAAGAGAGGATTAATGTTGAATTTACCAGGTGGAGCTATAAAGCCTCAAGTACGTTTTGTGATTTCTGCATGTCTGAGACCCAACTAGGTCTGACGGAGCGCCATCGGAGCACACATTTCCTGTTTAAAGTCAGCGTTGGACCCAGCCCCAGAAGCTTACAGTATCAGACCGAGACTTTCCAGACTTTGTCCAGGGCTAAGCCTCGTCTCACTGACACATTGCTAGCCTGATTCCCTGACTCAGAAGAGCTGAAGGTGCCTGGTTTGTTCGCTCACTCTAAAATTTACTGCTAAGAGTGAGAAATACCTGTCCCCTCGGCCTGAACCACACATGGACATACAGTCTAAATGCTGCGAGCATTCGGTTTCAGGCTGTCTTTGTTTTACCTTTTGTTCTGCAGAAACATTAGCTAAACATAAGATGTTTCTCTGGGAAAAAAAGCTTTCCCAAAGTCTTGCTATAAAAAGTAAAGCCAGATTGGAACTTAGTAATTGGGAACCAGGGAGGGCATTTCAACATTTAGGAAAATCCTCCACAGACAATTACAACTCCCCACAGAGTTTTGGAAAAATACGATAGCCACTTACTTGCCATGGTAAGAGGATCTCAACGTTAATTTAATATTTTAAAGAAACTAGTTAGAAAGTTAATAAATAAGGAGATGCTCAGTCAAGATTACCATAGCTAGTCATTAAAATATTTTCCTGCCTATGGCAGATCAGTGTGGTTTAAAATTATCTACTAATGGTTATATTTCTTTATACATATGGTTTTCAGGGGTGTTTTTTTCCCCCATGAAACCAACATGAGAAGATTTTTATAGCTTACTTTATTCATAGAGATATACAATCTAATATTAGAGAAAGCCACTGCTGCGCTAGTAAAAATTCAGTACTGTCCTAGGAAGAATGCCTCAAAAAGAAAAATACACATCACTCATTTCATTATTAATCAGCAACTTAAAGGCTTATCAATACAATTTCCTGTCATACAGCAAAAAGAGATAAATAGTATTGTACTTCACTTGCTCCCTGTAACCTCCTTTTGTGCTTGGTGGGAAGGAAAACATTGGAACAATTGCAGGACATTTTATCTACACAAGAAGTAACAGAGTCCCCCTTTATCCATAGTTGAAGACCCTCAAAAGTAAAGCTACTGCACTAAATACCCTGTAAGTCAGCAGGTTTTCACAATAATCTCTGTTAGGGCATGATGAAACTGAAAAGTTCACTTTACTTTGGATTAGTACTGCCTCTCTTTGTGGCAGATTCTCTACAACCTAGCTGTAAAGGCTGCCAAGGGATTCCTTAAGAATCTGTGAGGGAAACCATGCCCATAACAAAAGGACTCCATTATTATCCTTTTTATGTGGATTTCAGTAATTTGGAAAGCAAAGAATACAGCAATATTTCAATTAAATTGAGTAGAGGCAAAGTCTTTTGTTAATTGTTTTTGTTTTGCTTTATTTCATTTAATGATATCAGCAAGTTTATAAAATAATAATAAACCTTGACCTGCTTTTTCTTGCTCAATAAGAACACTCTGCTAACCTGCCAAAGTACAAGCACACAATGGTCTCTGTATGCTGCCCATTGTCTGTGACCAGGTGAAGGTAAATAGCAAGGAGGATGGGCAGTTATAAAGGTGGTCTTCAGTGTCAATGCTCTGTCACTTGTCTTTTCTTACTATATTATTTTCATCCTCAGTAGTAGCCCTTTTTCCCATCCAAGTTCTGGTTCTTTTCATTTTCAAGTCTGTAACTGTAATCTAACTAGCAACAGATCTGAATCAGTTGTTTAGAATGATTATCTATTGGCTGCTTGATTATGTTTCAACCTGAATAGGAAAACTAAAAATAAAGACAGGGTGCATTAGTTTTTTAAAATCACATTAAACATTGAACCAATTGAATATACTATAAATAATAATTTCTACCTTCTGATATTCTAGAATCCATCTTTGTATCTGTTATAGTTTTCTTTCTTTGGTAGAAAAGTTTTTAATAATTCTTCTATAAGTAGAATATACGTTTTTAAACTGTTGAATTTGCATATAACAGAAAGTTATCTGAACCAAACTTTAAATGTCTCTGAGATTTTACTTTAAATATTTAGGAAGAGATGAGGTAAATACATGAAAGTTAAAATGGAGAAAATAAGTCTACTAGATTGTTTTTGTAGTACTTTGTTTTCAGTATTAGATTCCCTTTTATAGATAAATGGGAACCCGGTGTCTGTACTTGGTCTAGATTAATGTATTTTGAAAGCCTGGCTAAATAAAGGAACAAGAAAGACTTTCACTCAAAGGATAAATCATATAATTAAAGGTTATTCAGGGAAAAAAAACCAGTCCAGATATTCCTTTCAACTAGATCACCAATAAGAAGAGGGCAGAACCAAAAGAACTGAGTATGAGCAATGAGAGGAAATGAGAGAAACAGAATAAGATTTGAGTCATCTTAAAATTAACCACAATGATTATCAATGTGACATCCATATCTCAGTGGCATGAATGACCTGTTAAGAGCACAACCAGTCAGGACATTGTGCAACACAATTACACATAAAAATTCATTTAATTTTCACGTAAACCCACTCTGAATATATTAAACTCTGGGTGCTACCATCAGATCCTCTGCCACTGCTAACCTAAGAACTAAATCTTTCTGTTTATCACTATGACCTCCTGGAAGAGTTACATGTATGTTCCAATCTTAGCATCACTAGCTCCAGATTCAAAGTCTGAGGTAGACATATCTTATAAATGTCTTGTGTTTGCACCTTAACTCCAAGGGGGGCTCGGAAAGAAAGCAGCATTTTCAGGTTTTATAATGAGAGAAGAATGTACTCTACTGCCAACAAGACTCATCAGGTGGGGAATTCCCCAAAAACCTGAAGGAGAGTTAAGCTATTGACCAGTTAAAATTAAAAAAGGAATGGCAAATGTCATATGGTTAAAATAAAAGCCATCTTTAACAACATAAACCCATGGATCTAGGGCTGAAATGAGGGGAAAAGGGCTGATCGGCATCCACATGGCAGTTCTTTCCTTCCATTTGGATGTTAAGAACCTCCTCCACAAAGGAACTGTTTTTTGTACTCTGAGCCTATTTTGAAAGATCCATGAATTTTCACAAAATGTCTTGTCATTCATCCTTTAATTCTGTTCCTGACCAGCCACACGTATTGTTAACAATTATCTGTGATTAATGCAAATCTTAACCTCAGCTCATCTCAGGCAAAGTGTAAAATTTTGCCACAGAGGATGTTTTCTACTTCCACCACCCTTTAGAACTCACCTAAGTAAAGTTTTCTACCACAGAATTGCACTTTCAGCTGCTATATGCTTATGGTGTGGAGCCCTAAAGCAGACTAAAATATTTTTCTCTTTAATCAACTGGTTGTAAAAGGTTCTCTGGGAGGCCATCTGAGACACTGACTTTAGTTGAGAGGGTGGTGGAATAAGAAGAAGCTCCTTGTAAACAAGAGTCACTGTTTCATGCAAATTATGTGTGTTTCCAGAACTTTATTGGCCCAAATTCCGTCCATTAGACTTTCCCTAATGTGCATACCAGACTTTATGTGTGGATGCATCAGATAACCCATACTTCATGAGCTCAAGGATTTTGATCACTTAATAGTCTCATGGTAAGGCATCCAGCCCTTTCTTTTTAACTTTTTAATTATGGAAACTTTCAAACATACACAAAAATAAAAGAATGGTATAACAAATCCCCAAGTACCTCTCACCCTAAGCAATTAAGCAACACTTATCAATGTTTATCTATGCCTACCACTTTCAACCCTGAATAGATTTTTAAAAATAAGTACCACACATGTCTTCATATTAACTATAAATAATTCAGCTTGTATCTCCAAGGGATAAGAACTATTTTTTTAAATATAATGATACCATTATCACGTCTAAAAATTAACACTAATTCTTTATGTCATCTAATATCCAGTTTCAAATTTCTCTCACTGCTACACACATGTATTTTAAACTTGGCTTGTTAAAATTAGAATCCAAACCAGTTCTATGTATTGCATTAGGACATATTTCCTAAGTTTTTAAAATCCATAATAATTACCCTTTCCTTTCTATTGTCATTTATTTGTTGATGAAACTAGATTTTTTGTTTTGTGGAATTTGTCATATTCTGGATTGCTCCCTCTGCTGTTTTTTAATATGTTCTTCTATCTACTGTATTTCCCATATAATGGAAGGTACCCAAATCTAGAGATAGTATACAAAGGAAAAAATAAAACAAGTAAGCTGTGCTTTTCAAAAATGCTAGTATCATAAATGACAAAGGAAGAGTGAAGACCTGTGACAGATTAAAGAATGCTAAAGAGGCATGAAAACAAAGGCAGCGCATAATTAGAAATTTTATTTTGCTATAAAGGACATTACGATAAGTGACAAATTTGATAAGGTCTATATAAAAAAATTCATATTTTTATATTGTAATTATTTCCTTATTTTCATCATTGTGCTGTGGCTAAGTAAAGGAATGTCCTAGTTTTTAAAAAATACACACTGAAGTGTTTAGATGTAAAGTGTCATATCTATAACATTTCTCAAATGGTTCAGAAAAAAATACATATATATGTGAATATATCTATATATATTTATGCATACATACAGTCAGACAGAGGGAGAGAAAGAGAGAAGGAGGAAGAGGAGGAGGAGAAAGAGGAAAATAAATGTAGGAAAATCTTAACTGAGGAGCTGGAAAAAAGGAATACGAAAATTCTTTGTACTGTTCTTGTAAATTTTCTGAATGTCTGCTATCACAAAATAAAAGTATAAAAATATGATACATCTGGGACTTGATGGGATCCATGTTATAAATTTGGCAAGAGCATTTCACAGGTAGTTTGAGCTTCCTACTGTAACATGTAAGGAAGGACATTATGACTGGTTGTCTCTCATTTTTTTTTCAAAAAAATTTTTTTAATAGGGGTGTAGTTGTTTTACAATGTTGTGTTAGTTTGTACTGTACAATCAAGTGGAGCTCCCTGTGCTATACAGCAGGTTCTTATTAGTTTTCTATTGTATATGTATTAGTGCATATATGTCAATCCCAATCTCCCAATTCATCCCGCGCCCCGACCCCCTGCTTTCCCCTCTTGGTGTCCATACATTTGTTCTCTACATCTGTGTCTCTATTTCTACCTTGCAAACCAGTTCACCTGTACCATTTTTCTAGATTCCACATATATGCATTAATATATGATATTTGTTTTTCTCTTTCTGACTTACTTCACTCTGTCTGACAGTCTCTAGGTCCATTCAAGTCTCTACAAATGGCCCAATTTCGTTCCTTTTTATAGTTGATTAATATTCCATTGTATATATGTACCACTTCTTCTTTATCCATTTGTCTGTCATGGACATTTAGGTTGCTCACATGACCTGGCTATCGTAAATGGTGCTGCAATGAACATTGGGGCATATGCCTCTTTTTGAATTATGGTTTTCTCAGGGTATATGCCCAGTAGTGGGATTGCTGGGTCATATGGTAATTCTATTTTTAGTTTTTTAAGGAACCTCCATAGTGGCTATGTTAATTTACATTCCCACCAACAGTGCAAGAGGGTTCCCTTTTCTCCACACCCCCTTCAACATTTATTGTTTGTAGATTTTCTGATGATGCCCATTCTAACCAGTGTGAGGTGATACCTCACTGTAGTTTTTATTTGCATTTCTCTAATGATTAGTGATGTTGAGCAGCTTTTCATGTGCTTCTTGGCCATCTGTATGTCTTGTTTGGAGAAATGTCTATTTATTACTTCTGCCCATTTTTTTTAAACATCTTTATTGGAGTATAATTGCTTTACATTGTTGTGTTAGTTTCTGCTGTATAACAAAGTGAATCAGCTATATGTATACATATATACCCATATCCCTCCATCTTGCATCTCCCTCCCACCCTTCCTATCCCACCCCTCTAGGTGGTCACAAAGCAGCCAGCTGATCTCCCTGAGCTATGCAGCTGCTTCCCACTAGCTATCTATTTTACATTTGGTAATGTATATATGTCAATGCTACTCTCTCACTTTGTCCCAGCTTACCCTTCTCCCTCCCCATGTCTTCAAGTCCATTCTCTACATCTGTGTCTTTATTCCTGTCCTGCCCCTAGGTTCTTCAGAGCCTTTTTTTTTTTTTTTTTTTAGATTCCATATATATGTGTTAGCATACGGTATTTGTTTTTCTCTTTCTGACTTACTTCACTCTGCATGACAGACTCTAGGTTCACCAACCTCACTACAAATAACTCAATTTCATTTCTTTTTATGGCTGAGTAATATTCCATTGTATAAATGTGCCACATCTTCTTTATCTATGCATCTGTCAATGGACACTTAGGTTGCTTCCATGTCCTGGCTACTGTAAATAATGCTGCAATGAACATTGTGGTACATGACTCTTTTTGAATTATGGTTTTCTCTGGGTATATGCCCAGTAGTGGGATTGCTGGGTCATATGGTAGTTCTATTTTTAGTTTTTTAAGGAACCTCCATAGTGGCTGTATTAATTTACATTTCCACCAACAGTGCAACAGTCCACCCTTTTCTCCACACCCTCTCCAACATTTATAGTTTGTAAATTTTTTGATGATGGTGGTTCTGACTGGTGTGAGGTGATACCTCATTGTAGTTTTGAATTGCATTTCTCTAATGATTAGTGATGTTGAGCATCCTTTCATGTGTTTGTTGGCAATTTGTATATCTTCTTTGGAGAAATGTCTATTTAGGTCTTCTGCCCAGTTTTGGATTGCATTTTTTTTTTTTTTGATATTGAGCTGCATGAGCTGCTTGTATATTTTGTAGATTAATCCTTTGTCTGTTGATTAGTTTGCAAATATTTTCTCCCATTCTGAGGGCTGTCTTTTTGTCTTATTTATGTATGGTTTCCTTTGCTGTACAAAAGCTTTTAAGATTTTAGGTCCCATTTGTTTATTTTTATTTCCATTTCTCTAGGAGGTGGGTCAAAAAGGGTCTTGCTGTAATTTATGTCAAAGAGTGTTCTTCCTATGTTTTCCTCCAAGAGTTTTTCTTTCTTTTTTTTTTTTTTTTTGCGGTATGCGGGCCTCTCACTGTTGTTCCTCTCCCATTGTGGAGCACAGGCTCCAGATGCGCAGGCTCAGTGGCCATGGCTCATGGGCCCAGCCGCTCTGCGGCATGTGGGATCCTCCTGGACCGGGGCACAAACCCATGTCCCCTGCATCAGCAGGCGGACTCTCAACCCCTGCGCCACCAGGGAAGCCCCCTCCAAGGGTTTTATAGTGTCCAGTCTTACATTTAGGTCTTTAATCCATTTTGAGTTTATTTTTGTATATGGTGCTAGAGAGTGTTCTAATTTCATTCTTTTATATGTAACTGTCCAGTTTTCCCAGCACCACTTATTGAAGAGGCTGTCTTTTCTCCATTTTACACCCTTGCCTCCTTTATCATAGATTAGTTGACCATAGGTGCATGGGTTTATCTCTCGGATTTCTATCCTATTCCATTGATCTACATTTCTGTTTTAGTGCCAGTACCATACTGTCTTGATTACTGTAGCTTTGTAGTATAGTCTGAAGTCAGGGAGCCTGATTTCTACAGCTCCATTTTTTTTTTTTTCCCTCAAGATTGCTTTGGCTATTCAGGGTCCTTTGTGCCTCTGCACAAATTTTAAGACTTTTTGTTCTAGTCCTGTAAAAAAATGCCATTGGTAATTTGCTAGGGATTGCATTGAATCTGTATGTTTCTTTGGGTAGTATAGTCATTTTCACAATATTGATTCTTCCAATCCAAGAACATGGATTTTTTTCACCAGTGTGTTTTGAATTTGATTTTTTTGTGTGTCATCTTTGATTTCTTTCACCAGTGTGTTACAGTTTTCTGAGTACAGGACTTTCATCTCCTTAGGTAGGTTTATTCCTATGTATTTTATTCTTTTTGTTGCAATGGTGAATAGGATTGTTTCCTTAATTTCTCTTTCTGCTCTTTCATTGTTAGTGTGTCTCTCTTTCAAGTGATGTTAAGATTGATAAGAGAGTTCAGATGTCAGTCTTATCCTGTTGTAAAAATACCACCAGCTTTTCACTTAATGTTTTTTTTTAGCAGCAATTGATGATTATTCACTTAGTAAAGATAACATAAATGACTTTTTCTCTCTCTTTAATGGATTTCAGGAAAATGAGATGTTGGCACAATAACTTCCAAAATATACCAAGGATCTTTTTCAGGTATTTTTGAACCTGTAGAATGTAACATTTTTAATATATTTCAATACATTGCTGTCATTATTTTCCTTGGTGCCAAATTTCCTCATATCTAGGCAGTGGAAGCTCCTTCAAGTTCGTCCACTTGTACTTTTTTAAAAAAGCCATCATAGTCTTTGAGGATGTTCTGCTTCCTGGTATGACAACATGCTCTAGCCTTATATAGTATATTTTCTGACCCAAACATTAAACCAGTCATTCCTTCATGGATCCCTGATTCCTCTTAGTGAGAAAAAGTACTAAGGGTCTGTATTAGTTTTCCATTTCTATGTAACAAATTACCACAAACTAGTGACTTAAAACACACACACACATATGTAATCTTTTATGTATAAATGTCTATAAATATATGATATATATTTATATAAATATATTTACATTTATATAAAATATAAATTATTTTTTATATTATACATATACACTTATGTACATGTATGAATGAAATCTTACAGTTTCTGTAGGTCAGGAATTTGGGCTTACTGCTTACTATAAGTCTTCAGATTACTGTATCATAAGGTTGAACTCAAGGATTCAGCTGAGCTGTACTCTTATTTGGAGGCTTGACTAAGGAAGAATTTGCTTTCAAGCTCATTTAGGTCACCTGCAGAATTCATTTTCTTGTGGCTGTATGACTAAAGGCCCACCTTCTTACTGGCTGTTGGCTAGAGACCATCCACATTTCCCTGCTGCATGGCCCTCTCTGTAAATAGTTCACATCAGAGCAGCTTGCTTCCTCAAGGCACAGGGCATCTCTCTCACTGAAGTCATATGACATGGAATTTTATATAATGTAGTGTAATCATGAGAGTGACATACCCTTATATTTGTCCATCCTATTAGTTAGAAGCAAGTTTTGGGTTCTGCTTGTACTCAAGGTAAGGAGGCTATACAAGGGTGTGACTCATTGAGGGTCCCTTTAGGGTTTGTCCGCAACAGTGATCAAACTCCAGGTATTTGTGATAACCTCTGCCTCTGAGTTGGTCATTGTTTTTAAACATTTTCAGTGGACTGAAGAAATATATTTCTTTGATAGAGAAAAATACATCATGAGTTTATTAATGATGGTCACTTGGACTGTTAGGGCTGCTATAACAAAATACCATGGACTAGATGGCTTAAAAACAACAGAAACGCATTTCTCACAGTTTTGGTAGCTAGAAGTCCCAGATCAGGGTGCCAGCACCGTTCTGGTGAAGGCCCTCTTCTGGGTTGCAGACTGCCAACTTCTCACTGTGTCCTTATATGGTTGAAGGGGCAAGGGAGTTCTCTCAGGCTTCTTTTATAAGGATATTAATTCATTCATGAGGTTAAAACCCCACACACAGAGATTCAGATCCTTCTTTCACAAATGCTGAAAATGAATTGATTTAAATGGTCATTCTTACTCTCACTCCATGGCTCCACGACAGGGGAAATTACATAGCCCATGACTTTTTTCCCAGCCTCACCATTGATTCTAATGGATTACTCAAGGAAAGTGGTGAATGTTCACAGCTTGATTGAAAACTAACCAAAGCCAGAATATGACTACAGGGCTCATCAGTGAATCATGTCCTTAAATTATTGAGGGTTGTTACATCTATCATTGTTTTATACATTGATATTGTACATTCTCTTATGTAATGACCTCAATATTTTCTTTTAGCAGAATTCTCATGCTATTTCTAACATTAAAGGAAGCATCTTTTCACACATATCTCAACTACCACATTTAGATTTCACTAAAATTTTAAAATATACTGATACTTATTTCTGTGCACTCTATACTCAGCCAATGATGTCTTATTTATCTAATTGTTTTATTTTTTAACTTTATATTACAAAAGTTTTTCAAACATTTAGAAAGTACAGACAGTTACATAATTAAATCCATAAGCCATCACTCTGACAATTATCAATATCCTGAACTTCTTATTTTATTTATCACTGAGATTTTTCCTGAAGTGTTAAAAAGCAAATCCCAGATATCAAAGAATTTCATCTGTAAATACTTAAGTATATGTTTCTAGTAGATAAGGATGCTTGTAAAACATAACCACAATATCATTATCACATCCAACAAAATAAAAAATTAAAAGTAATTTCTTAATTTATCTAAAATTCATTGCATTTTCCCCAATTGTATAAAAACGAGTTTTTGTTTTGGGGTTTTCTTTTTTTTGGTAGCTGTTTGTTCAAGTCAGGATCCAAACAGGATGACCAACTTCCTTTGATTGATATGTATATTAGGGCTTTTAAAATTTACAGCAGCCCTCCCTCATTTTTGTGCCCTTTACATGTAAAAACTGGGACTTTGGTTTTCAAGAATGTCTCTGTTTCTTGATTTGAATTATTGAATCTTCATGGAGTCATTTAAAATGATCCTTTCTTCCTCGTATTTCCTTTCTTTCCTCGTAAAGTGCTATCAGAGGCTTGATTGTATTTTAGCAAGAGTACTTCACATGGAATGCTGTTTATTGCTTATTGCTTCACATTGGGAGGCACTGCATGTCTGGATATTCACTTTTAGTGATGTTAAGATTTATCAGTGTGTTCAGGTAAAGTCACTCTCACTCTTTTTAGAGTTTCCCATCAACTTGTCTACTAATGGTTTAGCAGCCATTGATTATTTATGTATATATCCATTATTTCCTTTGGTGTTTGAAAATGATAACCTTTTAACTCTACCTTTTCTTCCCCTTTCTTTAACTGTGATTCATCTATTAAAAAAAAAACAAAACCATGTTTCTTCCATTAACTATTTGGTTAGCCTGAAATATATCTACTAAAAAAGGTAGAATAAACACTAGAGTCTTTTCCTATATTTATCAATGTTCAAAACTATGAATTAGCACTGTAGCAAACTCTAGAAATATCCAAGTTTTTTGAACATCAGTATGAACTTGCAGATTTTTATGTATGTGGTATGCTTCAATTACTTCAATCACTATTCTTTCTGGTGTTCAATTGTCCCACATTTGGACGGTAGGAGTCCTTCAAGTTGACACCTATTTCATTCTGCAAAGACTCCACTAATATTTGACAGATTTCTTTATTCAGTACAAAGATATCTCAGGCTCAACTTGGCCTGAAACATTAGCCGATGTTTCCTTCCCCAGGTCTGTAATCGACATTTTCCCCAAAGAACCTTGGTTTTAGTAGAAATTTGTATTTAGAGAGCACAATCTGGAAGTCGGTGTTCCTTTGTATTTTTTAATATTAGCCTTTATTATACATTTTGCAATAAGTAGGGTGGGTATGCACAAATAATAAAATAAGTAGAAATATATTGTGTCAACTGTACTGTAAAATTTACTCTAAATCTTATGAAAATGAACTTTAAATATTCAACTTGGGAAAGGGCATTATATTTATTTTAGTTGGTTGATAACACAGAGACCCAAGGCTTCCATTTTTCTAGGACATAGTTATTCCAGCTGTTGCTTATATTACACAGCTGTCCTCAGAATTTTCCATTTTCTATGCTACAACATGAAGCCAGATATTTCCAACAGTTCCATTGTTCATTCTCTCCAGTGACTATACAAACATCCTGCAAATGGTGTTACTTAGCACATTGCAAACACATGGATGCAACAACTAACCAAGAAGCTGCTATAGCCTGACTCACTGTTTATAATAATTTGTTGTCAATGACAAATATGGATCAGCACATGCGGGAGAGTAATTAAAATTAAAGAGAGAGACATCACTGAAATGATATGTGTGGGAGAAGAGCAAATATTTCTGAATGTAATTAAAAGTTGTATGTGCTCTAGATTTAAATAGCTGAAGGAAATTATCAACTTTTCACAGGTTGCATACCAATATCTTCTTCAAAACCTGAACACATGAGCAATCTGAGCCAAGATAAAGAATAAGGAATGAATGGGCTTCCTGGACAGCACTGTAACCCTCTGTGTTCCGGTACATCAACTGTTTTAGTGCACTATGCATTCAACTGCAAGTCCATGATGACATATAAACTAATGTGCTAGGAAAAATTTTATAGGAACCTACATGAATTCATACTGTACTTACATCACCCTCCAATTACCAATTGCACATGTTCTCATTCATCTTACAGAAGCATGTGCTGTAAGAAAACACACTGGGTTTAATTATCCATATGTATTAACCATATGGACAGGTTAAGGATCGAGCTCACCTTTTCCTTTAGCAGAAATGCTGCAGATTTTATATTCATAGGATGAAAATAAATAGATATACATAATGGTTTTCATCTATGAGGAAATAATTTCCAATCTGGTATATTTCTTTTTCTTTTTTCTTTTTTTTTTGCAGTACGCGGGCCTCTCACTGTTGTGGCCTCTCCCGTTGCAGAGCACAGGCTCCGGACACGCAAGCTCAGCGGCCATGGCTCACGGGCCTAGCCACTCCACGGCATGTGGGATCTTCCCGGACCGGGGCATGAACCCGTGTCCCCTGCATCGGCAGGCGGACTCTCAACCACTGCGCCACCAGGGAAGCCCCCAATCTGGTATATTTCTATAATGAGGTGTGAATATGATGTTATCCTTTGGTAGTAGTTGTGGGACAATATTTCATGTGAAAGAGAGCTAGAATGTCTTTCTAACAGGCCTAGTAATAAAAATCCTCTAGCATTCTCCTGCCATATAATGAATTGCCTACTTTTTATTAAATAAACTTTTGTTGAAAGGATGAATTAAAGAATAAAACTCATTAATTAAAAGCTATTATTATCAGCCCCCAGTGTATTACTCTATTCAGTTTCTTTTTTTAATTGAACTGTAGTTAATATACAATGTTGTGTTAGTTTCTGGTTACAGCAAAATGATTCAGTTATACATACATGTATATATTATTTTTCATATTCTTTTCCATTAGAGCTTATTACAAGATATTGAATATAGTTCCCTGTGCTATAGAGTAGGTCCTGCTGTTTACCTATTTTATATATAGTAGTTTGTATTTGCTAGTCACAAGTCATTAATTTATCCCTCCCTTTGGTAACTGTAAGTTTGTTTTCTATGTCCGTGGGTCTGTTTCCCCCAGGGAGGGAAACATTTGTGGCAGCCATTTGGGGGATCTTGTTGTACTATACTGACATTGGTGCTGGAAAGCACTCTTACGGAAATATCTCTCTAGGCTATTAGCTGGGGGCTTGTCCCATCTTCCAGTGAACCTATAGCAGCTGCACATGCCAAACATGCAACCAGCCATGCTGGGGTCCTGCCCCGCCTACCAGAGTGTCTGCAGCTACTGAGCAAGGCAGGCCTCACAGACAACTGGGACAGGGGCCAGCCACGTGTACTAGTCCACCCACAGTAGCTGGCTCTACCACAGCAGAAGGAGGCATACAGCTGACATAGGGGACACCACTAGAAGTTCTAGCTCTGGTGACCAGAGGGGAGCATGCTGCTGGACCCAGAGGACAGCTACATGAGGCCACTTCTCCAAAACTGGGAGATGCAACAGACCTACATAATGCATAGAAATAAACACAGAGAATTCAGCAAAATGAGAGACAGAGGAATATGTTCCAAACAAAAGACAAGACAAAACCTCATAAAAAGAGCTAAACAAAATGAGAAAAACAATCTAATCAATAAATAGTTCAAGAAAATGATCATAAAGATGCTCACTGAACTTGGGAGAAGAATAGATGAACATAGTGGGAATTTCAACAAAGAGCAAAAATAAAAAAGGACCAATGAGAATGGAATAATACAATAACTGAAAGAAAGAATACGCCAGCAGATTTAGGAATTAACAGCAGATTAGGTGATACAGAAGAATGCATGAGCTACCTGGAAGATAGAATAGTGTAAATCACCTAGCGGAATGGCAGAAAAGATAAACAATAAAAAAACAAGTACAGTTTAAGAGGCCTTTGAAACAACATCAGGCAAACCAACATTCACATTATAGGGGTCCCAGAGGAGAAAAGAGGGAGAGAAAGGGGCAAAAATGAATTTCACAAAATTATTGCTGAAAACTTCCCTAACCTAAAGAAGAAAACAGATAGCCGGGTCCAGGAAGCACAGAGTCTCAAACAAAATCCCCAAAGACACCCACACTAAGACATATCATAATTAAAATGGCCAGAGTTAAAGATAAAGAGAGAATTTTAAAGGCAGCAAAAGGAAAACAAAGTGTCACACACAGGGGGACCCAAACACAAAAGAGGCAAGAATATACAATGGGGAAAACTGGACAGCACATGCAAAATAAACTGGACTACTTTCTCACACCATATACAAAAATAAACTCAAAGTGGATTAAAGATTTAAATGTAAGACCTGAAACCATAAAACTTTTAGAAGAAAACATAGGCAGCAAGCTTTTTGACAGCAGTCTTAGCAGTA
The DNA here is from genome assembly GCF_008692025.1 of Phocoena sinus. Lineage (NCBI taxonomy): Eukaryota > Metazoa > Chordata > Mammalia > Artiodactyla > Phocoenidae > Phocoena > Phocoena sinus. The sequence continues at coordinate 46,007,323 of NC_045769.1, forward strand.
TATTTTTGTAACTGTCTCCTTAGACAAGCAAAACAAAAGCAAAAATAAACAAATGGGACTACATTAAACTAAAAAGCTTTTGCTCAGCAAAGGAAATCATCAATAAAATGATAAAGTTGCCTACTGAATGGGAGAAGATATTTACAAGTAATATATTCAATAAGGATTTAATATTCAAAATATATGAAAAACATACAACACAACATCAAAAATCAAACAAGCCAACTAAAAGATGGACAGAGAAACCTGAATAGACATTTTTCCAAAGAAGACGTATATATAGCAAATTGACACATGCAAAGATGCCCGACATCACTAATCATTAGGGAAATGCAAAGCAAAACCACAATGAGATATCACTTCACACTTGTCAGAATGGCTATTATCAAAAAGGCAAGAAATACCAAATGTTGGTGAGGATGTGGAGAAAAGGGAAGCTTTTGCACTGTTGGTAGGACTTCGAATTGGTGCAGCCAGTTTGGAAAACAGTATAGATGTTCCTCACCAAATAACTGCCTCATGATCCAGCAATTCTACTTCTGGATATTTTTTCTCAAGAAAACAAAAACACTAATTTGAAAAGACATATGCACCCCAATGTTCATAGCAGCTGTATTTACAATCGCCAAGATATAGAGCAACCTAAGTGTCCATCAATCGATGAATGAATAAAGAAGTTGTGGTATATATATACAATGAAGTATTATTCAGCCATAAAAAAGAACAAAATCTTGCCACTTGGGACAACATGAATGGATGTAGAAGATATCAAACTAAGTGAAATAAGTCATAGATAAAAACAAATACATATGATTTCACTTGCATGTGGAATCTAAAAAACAAAACAAACAAACAAAATTAATCAAAAACAGACTTGGATACACTACCTTGGATAGGTAGTTGCCGACTACCAACTACCTTGGATAGGTAGTTGCCGAAGGAAGGATGTGCAACTTGGGCATAATAGATGAAGGGGATTAAGAGGTATAACCCTCCAGTATAAAATAAATAAGTCAGGGGTTATAATATACAGCATAAAGAATCTGGCCAATATTATAGTTACTCTTTGTAGGGAAAAATGGTTAGTAGACTTATACTAGTGATCATTTCATAATGTAATTAAATGTTAATCACTATTTTGTACACCTGAAACTAACATAATATTGTCTGTCCACTATATTTCAATTTTTAAAAAAAGCTAAAGAGAGTATGGCAAGGAAGTGCAAAAATTTTGTCTTAAAATATGGCAGATTGGGATTTCCCTGGCAGTCCAGTGGTTAAGACTCTGTGCTTCCACTGCAGGGGGCAAAGGTTTGATCCCTGGTCCATAAACTAGAAAGAAAAATTCTGCAAATATATATTATTCCTTTTTGGAAAGCCTATGTGTTGTCATTTACGTGGTGAAACTCCATAACAATGAATTTAATACAAGCTTTAAAATTTTTAGTCAAAATAAACTGTGAGAAAAGAATTCAATATTAGAATTCACATAGTGTTCCCATAGAACCCAGAGACAAAATGGCCAAAATACATATATGAAGGGGGAAAAAAAAAAAGCCTTGGAACCTATTATTAAATAGGAAAGAGCATCAATTTCCTTCTATCCCAGTCCATCTTCTCACAAGCTCCTGAATGCTCCCTGTGTAGTGGGTGCTCTGAGAATTTAGGTTTATTTTCCCAGTAAGACTTGAACCATAAGTGAGGCAAGAAAGCAAAAGTGGAATGATGGTTGTTAGTAATTGTCCTTAACAAAAGATTTTAAGAACTACCTGTGGGTGTGATCTTAGTTCTATGATACAATCAGCACACAAGCTATTTTGACGATGTGTGACAAAGACCAAGAAAATTGTTTATAAAGGAGCATTCAGAAGACTGGGTCATTAGCAGAGGTAGAGAAATAACTTTGATATGGCAAACACCTTTTTATAATTGTTTTCTTGTAATTACACATTTAACAATAAATGCTCCCTTACTTGGCTGAGGTCTGACTAGCAGGTCCACCTTAAATTATATTAAACAAAATAACATTTAAATAAATAACAAAAGAAAATGAAAAACATCAGATTAGTTTTAAAAGTTTTATAAAATCAAGATAACAATTCTTGTGGTCATTGAGCTAGTCTCATTTATCTATCTATCTATCATCAAGTTATCAATCATCTATTTATCTATCAATACTCCACTGTGCTTCAGTAATCAAAGGATTTGGAGAGACCTTCAAGATGGCAGAGGAGTAAAAGGATTTTAAAAATAGAAAAATATATATCAAATAAATATATACACAAAATTATACATATATTGCCATAATTACTTTGATAAAGTCTGATCTATTGTTCCAAATAAGAATAAGTTTCAGGATAATTAAGTTTTGCCAACCCTTGAATGAATGTGGCGTATATGTCCAGGTGGTCCAAAAACTTCTGCTGGGATACAGAAAGAACATCAGTGTTGAGGTTATCCAGTTGACAGGAGACAGGAATAAAAGTTAAGTTTCTAAATACAATGTAATAGTGTGTGACCAAGTCCAGCAACCTCATCTTTAGATTAAGTTATGTAAGAAACAAGGGTGATTGTATTGCATAGAATGACAATGTGTGATTTATGAAGCTTTTGATGGATCTATGGTCTCAGCTATAAGAGCAGTGATCATTCATTAGGCAATGGACAGAGTTTCAGAGATTTGCTTCCTCACTGAGATATCCAGAGAAAAAAATGTGTGCTCTGGGCTGCAAGAGAACTGTCTATAGCTCAAGACAACAGGAGAAAAAAGTTTATTTCTTTATTCTCTCAGAAGTCTTTCAGTATCTATTCTAAGTTCTGAACTAGGTAAATTAATGATCTCAGAGATCAAAGACAGGGTGACCTGTAGCAGACAGGGATATAGCTGAGGGGTCTGATCAAGGACTTGCCAGCCTGCCCTGGGATACAGCAAAAAACTGTAGTATAAAGGACATCTAGTCTATACAGGAAGAAAATGTATTTACTAATCCTAGAGGCTCTACCAAATGAGCAGGGAACTACCTTAACCCCGCTGGGGTTAAGGGCACTGGCAAGTGTCATTGTTTGAGACCCCTCAGGACTATCCTCAACCTGCACTCCTCCAGCTCCAGCCCCAGCTGTCCATCCAAGGTGGGCTCAGGTACAGCACTCTGAAGGGACTGCCTCTGTCCTGGGATCACTCCAGCCCACGCTGGCCTGCCAAAGCCGCTAGGCACAAGCACTCTACACAGTGGGTGCTCCCACACAAGGCCATTCCTTTAAGATCAGGAGAGGTAACTGTTTTGCCTAATTCATAGAAACAAAACCAAAAGTCAAACAAAATGAGAAGACAGAAGAATATGCTCTGAATGAAAGAACAAGATAAAACTCTAGAAAAAAAAATGAAATGGAGATAAGTAATTTATCTGATAAAGAGTTTTAAAAACCATAATAAGGATGTTCATGAAACCTGGAGAAGAATGGAGGAACTCAGTGAGAACTTCAACAAAGATTTAGAAAATATAAGAAGGAATCAATCAAAATGAATATAATAACTGAAAAAATAATCTAGAGGGAATCTTCTGTTCTAGAAGAACAGAAAAGCAATCTGGAAGATAGGATAGTAGAAATCAACCAATCTGAACAGCAAAAAAAAAAAAAAAAACAAAAAAAAAACTTTTTTTTTAAATGAGGAAAGTTGAAGGCACTTCTCAGACAACATTAAGCATACTAACATTTGTAGAAACTTTACAGGCCAGAAGAGAATCTCAGGGTCTACTTAAAGTGCTAAAAGTAAAAAACTTAAAACTTTAATGTACTACACCACATTAACAGAATGAAAGATAAAAATTATACAATCATCTCAATGGATGCATAAAAAGCATTTGACAAAATTCAACATCCATTTGTGTTAAAAACTCTCAACGAAGTGGGTATAGAAGGAACACATATCAACATAATAAAGGTCATTTATTACAAAGCCACAGCTGACATCATACTCAATGGTAAAAAGTTGAAAGCACTTTCTCTAAGATCAGGAACAAGACCAAGATACCCACTCTTGCCAACTTTATTCAACATAGTATTGAAAGCTCAAGTCACAGCAATTGGAAAAGAAAAGAAATAAAAGGAATTCAAATTGGAAAGGAAGAAGTAAAACTGTCATTGTTTGCAGATGACATAATACTATATATAGAAAACCCTAAAGACTCCATCAAAACTAGTAGAACTAATAAATGAATTAAATAAAGTTGTAGGATAAAAAAAAAAAACTGACCTACAGAAATCTGTTCCACTTCTATACTCTAACAACAATCAGAAAGCTAAATAAAGAAAATAATCCCATTGAAAATTACACCAAAAATAATAAAATACTTAAGAATAAATCTAACCAAGGAGGTGAAAGACTTGTACTCTGAAAATTATAAGACGTTGATGAAAGAAATGAAGACAGCAAATGCAAGTGAAAAGATTTACCATGCTCATGGATTGGAAGAACTAATATTGTTAAAATGTCCATACTACTCAAGGCAACCTATAGATTCAATGCAATCTCCATCAAAATACCAATGGTATTTTTCAAAACACTTGAACAAATAATTCTAAAATTTGTATGGAATCTCAAAAGATCCCGAATATCCAAAACAATCTTGAGAAAGAAGAAAACGGGAGGTCTCACACTCCCTGATTTCAAACTATACTACAAAGCTACAGTAATCAAAACAGTATGATACTGGCACCAACATAAAAAAATAGATCGATGGAACAGAATAGAGAGCACAGAGATAAACCCACACTTATAAGGTCAACTAATCTATGACAAATGAGGCAATAATATACAATGGAGAAAAGACAGTCTCTTCAGTAAATAATATTAGGAAAACTGGGCAGTACACACAAAAGAATCAGACTGGACTAATTTCTCACCATATACAGAAATAAATTTAGAATGGATTAAAGATTTAAATGTAAGACCTGAAACCATAAAACTTTTAGAAGAAAACTTAGGCAGTAAGCTCTTGGACATCAGTCTTCACAATATTTTTTTAGATCTCTCTTCTGAAGGGGAAACAAAGGCAAAAATGAACAAATTAGACCAAATCAAACTAAAAACATTTTGCATAGCAAAGGAAACCATCAACAAAATGAAAAGACGATCTATTGAATGGGAAAAGATATTTGTAAGTGATATGCATGATAAGGAGTTAATATCCAAAATATACAAAGAATTCATTCAACTCAAAATAAAAAAAAAGCAAACTAGCTGATTAAATAAAGGACAGATGCCCTGAATAGACATTTTCCCAAAGAAGACATATATATGGCCAATAGGCATGTTATAAACTATTCCATATCCTAAAAACTTTACTTTTAATATAACTTAAAAATTAAATTAACAACTTAATTTGAATTTCTATACAGTGTAGATAGAAGACACAATGAGTGACAGTGTCACTTACACTTACTGTACTGGGAAATATTAACCATGGACAGTTCTGTTAAAACGTGTCATTTTGATATTGTGCTGTATCAATCAACTCACCCTTGAAAGCTAGAGTGCAGATATTTCTCAGTTCATTTGTCAGAGGTTACATGATATCTTTTTTTCCCCTTAAAATCCTTGAAATCCTCTTCCTATTCCTATTTTTTTTCAAAAGAGTTCCAAAATTATTGTGGAGTATTTTTATTTTATTGTTTATATCTCCAACTCGTCACCATAATGAAGCCCTGGTGATATTCATAGATTGTTGTTTCTTTTTGGTGGGGGAGAGTTAGTTTTCCAGAAGGAATAGCCACCTTCAAGGAGTATAAGACACATTAACAGTTATTAAAGTAATTTTATTTAGCTCCCGAATCTTGCATTTCCTTTAAGCTGTTTTCTTAGAAAAGTTTGCATCTTGCATTTGTAGCTGCAAACTAACTTTTCTCCTTGTCTTTCTTTGTTCCTGTTGTTATGAAATGCATTCTGTGCCTATCCAGCTGTGCTGGCAGTGTGTCAGGAATATGAGTCACTTCCTGATGTCCTCCACACGCGAACAGGAACTAAAACACACACAAAAATAAAAGACATTGCTCTTGGATTCTGTTTACAGCCAAACATCAGGGAAAGAGGCAATCGTGTGATTTTCAGTGAGGTATGATTAACTGTGTCTCTTTCTATTTGTCAGTGACATTGATATTTTTGGTTACCTATAGTAGATCCAAGAGATGTAATTGGAAGAAGAAGAGAAACGGTCTTCAAGATATCTGATTATATTTTAGCTAGAAAATCCCTTGACAAGGTTAGCAAACATTTTTATTAAAATGTTACAAAAGCAAAACATCATTGAGAAAGTATTAAATAAATATGGGTTTCTCAAAGCCACCCAACCATTTGGTAACATATGTGTATATTTCTTTCTGTCCTTCAATCTCTCTTTACGGGTTGATTAGAATTACGAGTTCTGAGTCCCAGAGAGAATCTTATAAATTATGTGCTTACAGACAGGACAATCAAGTTCTAGTAATCATAAAGTAATCTCAGCCCCATACAGATAAATATTTTAAGGATTAAAGCTAGTATTCAATCTCATAACCAAGTTTACTGTGACTTCCCGTACACGCCACCATAATTTCCCCCTCCCCTACTCTAATAATCAGCAAAGAAAATCACTCAGTGAATCATTGGTGGCAGTGTTTAGTTAGTCTTACTTGTCTGATAAATAAATAAAATTATCAGGTGACCCATATCACCAAGTTGCACTTGGATTGAGGTAAGCTAAACACCTGGGTTCAACAGTATGATGGCACTAAGAAGGTTCTAATTAAAGAACAATTGTATATCTTATTGCCAATCCGAAGAGAAGCAGATTCATAAACATATTCTCATGACTTGTAAATGAGAAAGCTTTAATAAAGCCAGTTGGCTGAAATAGTATTTTTTTTTCCCTCTCTCTCTCTCTCTCCCTAAGGAGAAGGGTGAGAAAGAGTCCAAAGGCAAAGTGAATCTGAGGATGCGGTAATGCCACGTAGCTTCTCAGGAAAAGAAAATTCTGTCCATATCTTTCAGAAAAGTAATAAAATCATAAATCCTACATTCTAAAAGTTCAATAAATTAAGTTATTTCTGCACTGATCTCCAAATTATAAGTTAGATTTATCTACTTTACTTTTATTACTTTATTAATTACTTTCTTAAAATTAAAAAAAGAGCTCTAATTTTGCCTTTTGTAAATGTGGACAATGCTGCCTAGATGCAAAGCTAATTCTGTGTAAAGAATGGGGACAAAAAAAAAAAAAAAAAAAAAAAAAAAAAAAAGAATGGGGACATAGGTTCACTATGAGAACTATGTAGTTATGTAATTAAATATTTATGTCATGCATATTTTGTATGTCGATAAGTTTAAATCAATACAGAGTTCTCCTTTGAGAACTTAGTGTTCCTGCAAATAACAAAGACCGAAAAGCGTGCTAAAAGCCCAGTTTTACTGATCATGTTAGAAATAATTAAACATCTGTCCTTTATCTGTGAGATCAGATGGTTACGTATTGTATATTGTATTGTATAACCAAGTGACTACTGTTAATTTTCTTCTGACTCTTTATAGGGCCCAAATGCTAATTCCATTTACTGAAGCCTCCCTGGTTAAGGGTTCTGGAAAATTTCAAGAGCATACAATAAAAAACAGTGATGAACTAACTTAGGAATGCAATTTTTCAAAGTTGTCATGAAAACAGCAAACCCATAAGAGAGAAGAAAATGTTGTGAAGTATGGTGAAAATGTCCATCCTAGTGGAGGAGTAAAGGACAGTGGGCATCGCAGCCTTCCTTCTTGTCCTCCTTTACCCACATGCTTCTTTTCCCCCAATTTAAGAGAATGTGTTAGGAAGCTAAGGGACAGGGGATGGCTTTCATGGGAGAAATGGAAAGAGACATGAAGGAAAACTGGGAGGGTGGAGGGAAGCAGAGAGATGGAAGAGAGAATTCTAGAGCCTAGAGTAGCTATTGGCAATTGCAGGTTTTTGACCTGGGGTGAGAGGCATTTACTGCCTTTTGGCCTGGAGATAAGTTTAGCTTGAAAATGCTGAAAGGTGAGGTTGGCACACAGAGATCGAAACAGATCATTGCCAAGAACTTATCTTCAACTATTTGCTCAAAGACAAAGGATTAATGAGCCTGTAAATATATTTATATATCTGTAAGTCTAGCTCAAAAATAACAAGTGCTCAAAACTCTAATTCCAATATGAAGTTTGTGTCATGTTTTAGTACCTTCTCCCAGCCAGACCACTCTGCCTCTTCCAAATGACTCACTTTTATTTCAGATGATTTGTTTGCTGCTGTTCTTTCCCAGACAACAGTATTATCACTTCTTAGAAATGCTATTGGGAGTTATATTTCTTCAGATAGAAAGTTAGACAGATTATACAAACAGCGAAACACAATGTCATATGAAAGGCGGCAGAAAAAATGTTATTTAATAAATTGCAGAGAACCGTCTGTGTAATTCCTTACATCTTCTGTAGTGACAAATGCGCTTCTGGGGAAAACCGCTCTCCTGTTTAGGAAAACTCTTTAATAGGCTTTGTAGTTATAGGAAACAAATCATCTATAGGGAGAAGTTAAGAAAATACACAAATTCCCTATGTAATGAAGTAAAGGGTGTTCACCTTAGGGAATGTTTTGTTTTTGTTTGTACAATTTGTTATATGTGGATTTATACTGTGTCGTTGGTTAGTGGGATGGGGAGGGGAGATGATGAGCAGAGAACATCTTTCTGTTCTGAAGCCCTAGAGACATCAGAAGAGGTCTGTACTCAAAGAGAGGGGTAGACACAAAAGAGGCCTCTTTTATAGGAATGGCTGAAAAACTTACGAAACATGGTATCTATACCCAGTTTTAAATTATTTCATGTCCTGTACTGTGATTCTCCTCCATCAACTTCAGAGCTTAAGTATGGTCTAATACACACAATAGCGCTGTGTTAATGGAGACTAAATGATTTATGTCCACATTTGGGACCAAGGGGTGTGGAGAAAAGGCAGCGACTGGCATGAACAGTGAGCGATGAGGCCATGGTCATTAAAGGGAAGCCAGGGGTTTAGAATGAGAGATAAGAGTGACCAAGAGAAAAGATATGTGTCCTGGTAAACTTCAGAATTATGGCAGAGGGATCTGGACTTGCTACAGTTACATTAGATGAAAGAGGATTTGGAGACATTTGGATTACTAGGAAAATATGTTAAATTATTTCAGGATGTTGAAAAAATAAAATTAGAGCTTCCAAAACATGTATAAATTATGTTTCTAAAGTAATGAACTTCCAGTGGTATAGAAAGCAAATCATTTTCATCTGAGAGAACCCAGAGATGGGAGAAAAGAAGGGGCAACCAAGGAGAGAAGATGGCCTGTTGCCCATCTGAGGCAGACTTGGTACAGATGACTATGTTGCTAAAGGGAAAAGTAAGGTATGGTTTATGGCAGCCTCAGCCTCAGCCATGCGCTTAGTTATCTAAGAGTGAACGGTCTGTACTGTCTTCAAGGGCATAATTAAAGGGCTACACATATTTGAAATTCATTTCCATATCTTTTTTTTTAACATCTTTATTGGAGTATAACAGCTTTACAATGGTGTGTTAGTTTCTGCTTTATAACAAAGCGAATGAGTTATACATATACATATGTCCCCATATTTCTTCCCTCTTGCATCTCCCTCCCTCCCACCCTCTCTATCCCACGGCTCTAGGTGGTCACAAAGCACCGAGCTGATCTCCCTGTACTATGCGGCTGCTTCCCACTGGCTATCTATTTTACGTTTGGTAGTACATATATGTCCATGCCACTCTCTCACTTTGTCCCAGCTTATCCTTCCCCGTCCCCATATCCTCAAGTCCATTCTCTAGTAGGTCTGCATCTCTATTCCTGTCCTGCCCCTAGGTTCTTCTGACCATTTTGTTTTTCTTTTTTAGATTCCATATATATGTGTTAGTATATGGTATATGTTTTTCTCTTTCTGACTTACTTCACTCTGTATGACAGTCTCTAGGTCCATCCACCTCACTACAAATAACTCAGTTTCGTTTATGGCTGAGTAATATTCCATTGTATATATGCGCCACATCTTCTTTATCCATTCATCTATGTTGATGGACACTTAGCTGCTTCCATGTCCTGGCTATTGTAAATACAGCTGCCATGAACATTTTGGTACATGACTCTTTTTGAATTATGGTTTTCTCAGGGTATATGCCCAGTAGTGGGATTGCTGGGTCATATGGTAGTTCCATTTTTAGTTTTTTAAGGAACATCCATACTGTTCTCCATAGTGGCTGTATCAATTTACATTCCCACCAACAGTGCAAGAGGATTCCTTTTCTCCACACCCTCTCCAGCATTTATTGTTTGTAGATTTTTTGATGATACCCATTCTGACTGGTGTGAGATGATATCTCATTGTAGTTTTGATTTGCATTTCTCTAATAATTAGTGATGTTGAGGATCCTTTCATGTGTTTGTTGGCAATCTGTATATCTTCTTTGGAGAAATGTCTATTTAGGTCTTCTGCTCATTTTTGGATTGGGGTGTTTGTTTTTTTTGATATTGAGCTGCATGAGTTGCTTGTATGTTTTGGAGATTAATCCTTTGTCAACTGTTTCATTTGCAAATATTTTCTCCCATTCTAAAGGTTGTCTTTTCATCTTGTTTATGGTTCCCTTTGTTGTGCAAAAGCTTTTAAGTTTCATTAGGTCCCATTTGTTTATTTTTGTTTTTATTTCCATTTCTCTAGGAGATGGGTCAAGAAGGATCCTGCTGTGATTTACATCATACAGTGTTGTGCCTATGTTTTCCTCTAAGAGCTTCATGGTGTCTGGCCTTACATTTAGATCTTTAATCCATTTTGAGGTTATTTTTGTGTATGGTGTTAGGGAGTGTTCTAATCTCAATGTTTTACATGTAGCTGTTCAGTTTTCCCAGCACCACTTATTGAACAGTCTATCTTTTCTCCACCGTATATTCTTGCCTCCTTTATCAAAGATAAGGTGACAATATGTGTGTGGGTTTATCTCTGGGCTTTCTATCCTGTTCCATTCATCTATATTTCTGTTTTTGTGCCAGAACCATACTGTCTTGATTACTGTAGCTTTGTAGTATAGTCTGAAGTCAGGGAGCCTGATTCCTCCAGCTCCGTTTTTCGTTCTCAAGATTGCTTTGGTAATTCGGGGTCTTTTGTATTTCCATACAAATTGTGGAATGTTTTGTTCTAGTTCTGTGAAAAATGCCAGTGGTAGTTTGATAGGGATTGCATTGAATCTGTAGATTGCTTTGGGTAGTAGAGTCATTTTCACAATGTTGTTTCTTCCAATCCAAGAACATGGTATATCTCTCCATCTTTTGTATCATCTTCAATTTCTATCATCAGTCTTATAATTTTCTGCATAAAGGCCTTTTGTCTCCTTAGGTAGGTTTATTCTTAGATATTTTATTCTTTTTATTGCAATGGTAAATGGGAGTGTTTTCTTAATTTCACTTTAAGATATTTCATAATAAATGCATAGGAATGCAAGAGATTTCTGTGCATTAATTTTGTATCCTGCTACTTTACCAAATTCATTGATGAGCTCTAGTAGTTTTCTGGTAGCATCGTTAGGATTCTCTGTGTAGATTATCATGTCATCTGCAAACAGTGACAGCTTTACTTCTTCTGTTCCAATTTGGATTCCTTTTGTTTCTTTTTCTTCTCTGATTGCTGTGGCTAAAACTTCCAAAACTATATTGAATACTACTGGCGAGAGTGGGCAACCTTGTCTTGTTCCTAATCTTAGTGGAAATGTTTTCAGTTTTTCACCATTGAGGACGATGTTGGCTGTAGGTTTGTCATATATGGCCTTTATTATGTTGAGGTAGCTTCCCTCTATGCCTACTTTCTGGAGAGTTTTTATCATAAATGGGTGTTGAATTTTGTCGAAAGCTTTTTCTGTATCTATTGAGAAGATCGTATGGTTTTTCTCCTTCAATTTGTTAATATGGTGTATCACGTTGATTGATTTGCATATATTGAAGAATCTTTGCATTCTTGGGATAAACCCCACTTGATCATAGTGTATGATCCTTTTAATGTGCTCTTGGATTCTGTTTGCTAGTACTTTTTTTTTTTGAGGATTTTTGCATCTATGTTCATCAGTGATATTGGCCTGTAGATTTCTTTCTTTGTGATATCTTTGTCTGGTTTTGGTATCAGAGTGATGGTGGCCTCATAGAATGAGTTTGGAAGTGTTCCTCCCTCTGCTATATTTTGGAAGAGTTTGAGAAGGATAGATGTTAGCTCTTCCCTAAATGTTTGATGGAATTCGCCTGTGAAGCCATCTGGTCCTGGGCTTTTGTTTGTTGGAAGATTTTTAATCACAATTTCAATTTCAGTGTTTGTGATTGGTCTGTTCATATTTTCTATTTCTTCCTAGTTCAGTCTCAGAAGGTTGTGCATTTCTAAGAATTTTTCCATTTCTTCCAGGTTGTCCATTTTATTATCATATAGTTGCTTGTAGTAATCTCTCATGATCCTTTGTATTTCTGCAGTGTCAGTTGTTACTTCTGCTTTTTCATTTCTAATTCTATTGTTTTTTCTTGATAAGTCTGGCTAATGGTTTATCAATTTTTTTATCTTCTCAAAGAACCAGCTTTTAGTTTTATTGATCTTTGCTATCATTACTTTCGTTTCTTTTTCATTTATTTCTGATCTGATCTTTATGATTTCTTTCCTTCTGCTAAATTTAGGGAGATTTTTGTTCTTCTTTCTCTAATTGCTTTAGGTGTAAGATTAGGTTGTTTATTTGAGATGTTTCTTTTTTCTTAAGGTACGATTGTATTGCTATAAACTTCCCTCTTAGAACTGCTTTTGCTGCATCTCATAGGTTTTGAGTCGTTGTGTTTTCACTGTCATTTGTTTCTAGGTATTTTTTAATTTCCTCTTTGATTTTTTCAGTGATCTCTTGGTTATCAAGTAGTGTGATTTTTAGCCTCCATGTGTTTGTATTTCTTACAGACTTTTTCCTGTGATTGATATCTAGTCTCACAGTGTTGTGTTTGGAAAAGATACTTGATATGATTTCAAATTTCTTAAATTTACCAAGGCTTGTTTTTTGAACCAAGATATGATCTGTCCCGGAGAATGTTCCATGAGCACTTGAGAAGAATGTGTATTCTGTTGTTTTTGGATGGAATGTCCTATAAATATGAATTAAGTTCATCTTGTTTAATGTATTATTTAAAGCTTGTGTTTCCTTATTTATTTCCATTTTGGATGATCGGTCCATTGGTGAAAGTGGGGTGTTAAAGTCCCCTACTATGAATGTGTTACTGTCGATTTCCCCTTTTATGGCTGTTAGTATTTGCCTTATGTATTGAGGTGCTTCTGTGTTGGGTGCATAAATATTGACAATTGTTATATCTTCTTCTTGGATTGATCCCTTGATTATTACGTAGTGTCCTTCTTTGTCTCTTGTAATAGGCTTTGTTTTAAAGTCTATTTCGTCTGATATGAGAATTGCTACTCCAGCTTTCTTTTGATTTCCATTTGCATGGAATATCTTTTTCCATCCCCTCACTTTCAGTCTGTATGTGTCCCTTGGTCTGAAGTGGGTCCCTTATAGACAGCATATATATGGGTCTTATTTTTGTATCCATTCAGCCATTTTATGTCTTTTAGTTGGAGCATTTAATCCATTTACATTTAAGGTAATTTTGATATGTATGTTCCTATTACCATTTTCTTATTTGTTGTGGGTTTGTTGTTGCAGGTCTTTTCCTTTTCTTGTGTTTCCTGCCTAGAGAAGTTCCTTTAGCATTTGTTGTAAAGCTGGTTTTGTAGTGCTGAATTCTCTTAGCTTTTGTTTGTCTGTAAAGCTTTTAATTTCTCCATCAAATCTGAATGAGATCCTTGCTGCATAGAGGAATCTTGGTTGTAGGTTTTTCTCCTTCATCACTTTAAATATGTCCTGCCACTCCCTTCTGGATTGCAGAGTTTCTGCTGAAAAGTCAGCTGTTAACCTTATGGGGATTCCCTTATGTGTTATTTGTTGTTTTTCCCTTGCTGCTTTTAATATTTGTTCTTTGTATTTAATTTTTGATACTTTGATTAATATGCGTCTTGGTGTGTTTCTCCTTGGATTTATCCTGTATGGGACTATCTGTGCTTCCTTGACTTGATTAACTATTTCCTTTCCCATATTAGGGAGGTTTTCAACTATAATCTCTTCAAATAATTTCTCAGTCCCTTTCTTTTTCTTCTGGGACCCCTATAATTCGAATGCTGGTGCATTTAATGTTGTCCCAGAGTTCTTCGAGACTGTCCTCAATTCTTTTCATTCTTTTTTCTTTATTCTGCTCTGCAGTAGTTCCTATATATATATATATATATATATACATACATAATTTTTTTTTTTTTTGTGGTACGCAGGCCTCTCACTGTTGTGGACTCTCCCATTGAGGAGTACAGGCTCTGGACACACAGGCCCAGCAGCCATGGCTCACGGGCCCAGCCACTCCATGGCCTGTGTGATCTTCCTGGACCGAGGTACAAACCCCTACATCAGCAGCCGGACTCTCAGCCACTGTGCCACCAGGGAAGCCCCAGTTAGTTCCAGTATTTTATCTTCCAGGTCAGTTATCCATTCTTCTGCCTCAGTTATTCTGCTATTGATCCCTTCTAGAGAATTTTTAATTTCATTTATTGCGCTGTTCATCACTGTCTGTGTGCTCTTTAGTTTTAGGTCCTTGTTAAACGTTTCTTGTATTTTCTCCATTCTATTTCCAAGATTTTGGATCATCTTTACTATCATTATTCTGAATTCTTTTTCAGTATACTGCCTATTTCCTCTTCATTTGTTAGGTCTGGTGGGTTTTTGCCATGCTCCTTCATCTGCTGTGTTATTCTGTCTTCTCATTTTTCTTAACTTACTGTGTTTGGGGTCTCCTTTTCGCAGGCTGCAGGATCATAGTTTCCGTTGTTTTTGGTGTCTCTCCCCAGTGGCTCAGGTTGGTTCAGTGGGTTGTGTAGGTTTCCCGGGGGAGGGGACTAGTGCCTGTGTTCAGGTGGATGAGGCTGGATCTTGTCTTTCTGGTGGGCAGGTCCCTGTCTGGTGGTGTGTTTTGGTGTGTCTGTGGCATTATTATGATTTTTGGCAGCCTCTGTGCTAATGGATGGTGTTGTGTTCCTGTCTTGCTAGTTGTTTGGTATATGGTGTCCTGCACTGTAGCTTGCTGGTCATTGAGTGGAGCTGGGTCTTGGCGTTGAGATGGAGATCTCTGGGAGATTTTTGCCGTTTGGTATTATATGCACCTGGGAGGTCTCTTGTGGACCAGTGTGCTGAATTTGGCTCTCCCACCTCAGAGGCACAGCCCTGATGCCTGGCTGCAGCACCAAGAGCCTGTCTTCCACACAGTTGAGAATAAAAGGGAGAAAAAAAGAAAGAAAGAAAGAAGATAAAATAAAGTAAAATAAAATAAAGTCAGTAATATAAAAAATAATTATTAAGAAAAAAAATTTTTTTGGTAATAAAAATACAAACAAAAACCGGACAGAGAGAAGCCTAGGACAAATGGTAAAAGCAAAGCTATACTGACAAAATCACACACAGAAGCATACACATACACACTCACAAAAAGAGAAAAAGGGGAAAAAATATATATATATATATCGTTGCTCCCAAAGTCCACCTCCTCAATTTGGGATGATTCGTTGTCTATTCATGTATTCCACAGATGCAGGGTATATCAAGTTGATTGTGGAGCTTTAATTCGCTGCTTCTGAGGCTGCTGAGAGAGATTTCCCTTTCTCTTCTTTGTTCACACAGCTCCTGGGGTTCAGCTTTGGATTTGGAACCGTCTCTGCATGTAGGTCTCCTGAGGGTGTCTGTTCTTTGCTCAGACAGCACGGGGTTAAAGGAGCAGCTGCTTCGGGGGCTCTGGCTCACTCAGGCCGGGGGGAGGGAGTGGTAGGGATGCGGGCAGAGCCTGCGGCAGCAGAGGCCCACGTGACGTTGCACCAGCGTGAGGCACGCCGTGTGTTCTCCTGGGGAAGTTGTCCCTGGATCACGGCACCTTGGCAGTGGCGGGCTGCACAGGCTCCCGGGAGGGGAGGTGTGGATAGTGACCTGTGCTCGCACACAGGCTTCTTGGTGGCGGCAGCAGCAGCTTTAGCGTCTCATGCCCGTCTCTGGGGTCCGCACTTTTAGCCGCAGCTCGCGCCCGTCTCTGGAGCTCCTTTAAGCAGCGCTCTTAATCCCGTCTCCTCGCGCACCAGGAAACAAAGAGGCAAGAAAAAGTCTCTTGTCACTTTGGCAGCTCCAGACCTTTTTCCGGACTCCCTCTCGGCTAGCTGTGGCGCACTAGCCCCTTCAGGCTGTGTTCATGCCGCCAACCCCAGTCCTTTCCCGGCGCTCCAACTGAAGCCCGAGCCTCAGCTCGCAGCCCCGCCCGTCCCGGCGGGTGAGCCGAGGAGCCTCTTGGGCTGGTGAGTGCCGGTTGGCACCGATCCTCTGTGCGGGAATCTCTCCGCTTTGCCCTCCGCACCCCTGCTGCTGTGCTCTCCTCCGCAGCTCCGAAGCTTCCCCCCTCCACCACCCACAGTCTCCACCCGCGAAATCTGTCTCTCAGCTGCCGCAGGAATGCAGGAGGACAGGGAAGTGCATGCAGTAAAGTAGGTAAAAAAGCAAAAACTCAGAATTCAGATCAAACTAAGTTTGAATTTCTTTTCACTCATTCATGTTGCAACAGGTCAAATTAATTTATATATCTGAGCCTCCTTTTATTTTTTTGCTGGCAAGTAAGATAATTTATGTAAAATACTTAGCATGGTGCGTGGCACATAACAAGCACTCATTAATTTTTGTGGGAGGTGATAGATGAATAAAATTATCACTATTATTATGTTATTATTATTATCATCATTTAGATAATATCTAATCTAATTCCTCATCTAATGAAGCAATCTCTTCTACAATTTAATTTCTAAATGACTTAGCCAAACTTTTCACTAAACATTTTTATTGTTGGAAATTTACAGCACAATTTGCTCTGCCTAACTTACACTCTTCGGCTCTGCCCACTGCTGCCACATGGGATTGATATACTTAAAACACAAATATACACATACCATACCACATTTATTTAACATCATGTGTGTACTTGGTCATGAGCTAGGGATACAAGAAATGAGACAGACATGATACTTTCAAGGGGCTTGCAAACTAGTAGTCAGAAAAAAAATGAAAGTATTATAAACACTAGGACAGAGTATAACAGAAGGACAAATACTGTATGATTCCACTTATATGGGGTATTCAAAATAGTCAGACTCATAGAAGTAGAGAATACAATACTCGTTGCCTAGGGTTTGGGGAGTGGGAGAAACAGGACATTGTATTGAGCAATGTAAAGTTTCAGTTATGCTAGGTGAGTAAGTTCTAGAGATCAACTGTAAATCAGATTGCCTATAGTTAACACCATGGTGTTGTTCACTTCAACATTTAAGAGGTAAATCTCATGCTAACTGTTCTTACCACAATAATAATAATAATTTTTTAAAATCTCATTAAAAAAACCCCAAGAACCACAGGGGTGGTCAATTATCAGAAAGTTGTTCTTAAGGCAGATAATGATTAAGTTGCATCTTGAAAGATACATAGGATTAGTCCAAATAGGATTGGACAAGATAGTTTGTCATGACAGGATCAGAGAGCAGAGGGAATGGGCACATTTAAGGCCAGGAGGTTTAACAGAAGTCTTACCCCAGGGAGATGTATATGGCATGCTAATGGGTTTGGACACTTTTGCCTAAAGCAATAGAGGATGATGGCCTCATTTTAAGCTGGAGAGATTCATGTTAAAATTTCAAAATGTCATTCTGCAGTTATGTACAATGAATTGGAAGGAGGGCACTAATAAAGACAGGGAAACATTTAACCAGTTGGAAGTTTGCTTCAATAATTTCTGGCAACATTGTGGTTCTCGAGATCATGACCTCTGTTCTCCACATGACCACAAATGCAAAATGAGCTTTCATGATTTTTTAGGCAATTAAATCATACCGTCACTTATAAGGAAGCAACAGTCAGTTAAAACCCTAGGTATTTTTTATACAATTGAAGACTCACTATTCTCTATTAAAGCAGTTGAACTTAACATACATCTATATTATCTCTTAATTTTGTCTGTTGTTCCCACAATCAAGGTCTATTTTTCCTTAATTCCTGTCAGAGTTTAGGCTGTTCAAAATGTTCAGAGTGGCATAATATGTCTTTTAAAATTATTATCACTTTATTGTTAATTTAGCATTTATTAATCTTTAACAGGAAAGAAATTGAGTGAGAGAAGCTGTTACTGTGCAAATTAATGAAGCTAAAAGTGGCAGAAAAAGACTGGAATTCAAACTTTTGACCCAGGCCCTGTATATCATTAACTACATGACAGTTTTCACTCTGTGCAGTCCATTCCTGCACAGGTAAGTTATGTTATAAAAGTCGCTAATTTTCACACTGTCAGCTGAAAGGAATTTGGTTAAAAATATGTGAATTAGAATACGGAGATTTAAAATCTCACACATTTCCCCATGGAAAATTACCTTCCTTTTAAAATATGATAAACTAATCTTTTCTGATTCAGTGGGAAAATATTAGGTTCATTAGTAAAATTTGAATTGGGGGTAATTTGGCAGGCAGAGGAGGAAATTTAAAACCAAAAACTAGTAAAGAAGAGCATTAGAAATGCAATACTGACCAAATTCAGTTCAAGAAGGTTCTCATTAACATTATCTATTCACAATAAAGCAGGTGTTCCAGACCTCATATACATAGAGAACAAATGAATTTGGATTTTAATATCCAATGGCCAAAGGTTTTCAAATTATATTACCCACACTCATAAGCATATTTGAAAAAAAGGTTATTATTAGAATTGACAGCTTTTACAGATTTCTAGCATTGTAAGAACTGTAAAAAGGGTTGCTGTCGACTTAATGTGTGACTAAGTTAATGTGTTGGCTAGTTCTCATTTGGAATAATAACATCTAGTGGTTTTCATTAAAACTATAACAGCAGTAGTAAAGTTGTTATTTTTCTCTTGGTTGCCCCATTCATACCACTCTCATAACCATCTCATGCTCATCCTTCCAACAAAATAAAAGGTATTATGTTGTGACTTCAGAGACCATTGGACTGATCAGAAAAATATGTCTTGGCATGACCATTAGTCTTATCCATGAGGCAACAAATTGCATGCAGCAGCAATGTAGGGCACCAAAAACGTTTTTGAAATAACAATTTTTGATATTTCGAAAATTGTTGAACTTGTTTTTATGCCAAAAATCAGAACATTTTGATTCCTTATAATTACTTTATAATTTAGGTTTGTTTTCTTTTTTGATTTTAAACCAAAGCAGGGAAAACCATAATCTTTTCAGTGCTAAGAGCTGCAAAATCTCTTTTTGGCTGTTTCTTTTCCCTGTAATACTATTCAAGTTATAAAAAATGACTAAATTTGATTGCCATTTAAAATCACAAAAGACATATCAATTCTAAAATTATTTTCATCTTCTGGTAAGAATGATGCACATAAGCTGAGCTGAATAATCAATTTTGTGATTTTATGGCTGCCCATGAAGAAAATATTTTAGGCTTTCCACTGCTTTTTTCCTTTGTCTAATACTGATTGACCTAATTATGACTTAATAGAGGAGGGTTTTTTCCCCCTGATTTAACCCTCTATTCATTTTCTGCAGGTAGATTGATTATAATGGGCAGATAAACTTCTCCTTGGAAATAGCAGCATTTGTCATCTGAGGACCTCTGTGTTAGTAAAACCAAACTCCCAAGATACATATTATTGATTCCATGGAGGAACATACCATATAAATCTCCATTTTCTGCAAATGGCTTTGTGTTCTGGGGGTATTGATTATTGGATTAAAATCAGAATTTGAGATAGAAATTATATTTTACTTGCAATGACTGGCATCTGATAAGCAAAGCTATAGTCGACCTAAAAAATTCATAAGTAGATGTCAAAATGATGGTTTACTTATAAAGCTCTGTTCCCAGATCAATGTGATTTACTAAAGGTTCAGAGCAGTATCTGAGAGGATTAGAATGAACCCCAAGTCTTAACAACATTTAAGGGACTGGGCTGCAAAATTGTGCCACAGAATTTTATCTGTATTCAGAGTGGACAAGTAGTTTGCCTATTGTTATTTTGATAACTCAGTCCTAAATGGCAAGTTAATGAATTATTAGTGCCTAAGTCACATTATAAATTATATGTCAACTTTAAAATATCATTAAATAGATCTTCTAAATCTCAAATGGATCCACCAAAAGTTTTTAAAATCTTTCTTTGAAATATTCTTCTACTTTTCTCATCCAGGTTAAAATAAAAAGTCATATTGACTAGGAAATTTATTTGGAAATGATAACATATGGATAAGCATATAAATAAAGGTTCCTGGAAATATTAACTTTTTGTAATGCCTGTGTTATCAGAACTTAGCTGTAAAACTATAGTTCCAATTTATAAAGAGATAGAAAAATGTTCAATATTATAGGTTAGTAGTAAGTATGTAAACTTCACAGTCTATAGCTCCTTGAGTCATAACTACTATTTATAGCTTTTATATACTAAGCTAAGTTTTCTCTGTTTCCATGCAACCAAACTGATTTTTAGAAGGTTGGGTTAAAAAAAACTCTGATGTATTCTTTGAGGTCACAGAATGAATCGCCAACAGACAGGAGCCTGAGATGGAAACCATTGGAGGACATTTTGCCAACTCTGATGAATTGTATTTAATTTTAAAGTCCATGTATCAAGGGTATGTTTTCTTTTACGAACACTTACTTTGTAGATCTCACTACCATAGCTTGGAATTAAAAGTTTTTCCACATTGGTGTCTAGTGTCTTTCATCCTGAAGTAAGGCATTGAACATCTGTTCCTCAATTTAAAAACCACCCACCATTTTTTTACAACTTAGAAAAAAGTCCACATTCTTTAATCTGTCTTTCAAGATTTCCCCATTGTCTGTCTGCAGCCTACATTCTCAATCAATTTACTCCTAAAAATTGGAGTCAAACATATGTATTATCAGATATTTATGTACATTCCATGTACATTTTGTCTCAATAGTAACATAATGCAAAACCACGGACAATTCATGACCAGGATATTGACATTAATATAGTCAAGATACAGTCAAAATCTCTTTGTAGTATTCCCTTATCCTATTGATGTTTATAGAGTCTGTAGTGACATCTTATATTTCATGTCTGGTATGGTAATTTGTGTCTTTTCTCCTTATTTCTTTGTCACTCTTGCTGGAGATATCAATTTTATTAATATCTTTGAAGAATAAGATTTTTGTTTCACTGATTTTTCTCTATTTTTTTGTTTTCAGTTTCATTGATGTCTATCTACCTTTACTATTTCTTTCTTTCTACTTGCTTTGGGTTTATTTTGCTCTTCTATTTCCAGATTCTTGAGATTAGGTGATTGATTTGTGACTATACCTCTTTTCTACAATTTTATATATATATATATATTTTTTTTTTTTTTTTTTTTTTACAAATTTATTTAATTTTGGCTGAGTTGGGTCTTTGTTGCTGCGTGTGGGCTTTCTCTAGTTGTGGCGAGTGGGGGCTATTCTTCGTTGCGGTGCACAGGCTTCTCATTGCGGTGGCTTCTTTTGTTTCGGAGCACGGGCTCTAGGCATGCAAGCTTCAGTAGTTGTGGCTCATGGGCTTTAGAGCGCAGGCTCATTAGTTGTGGCGCACGGGCTTAGTTGCTCTGCGGCATGTGTGATCTTCCCGGCCCAGGGTTTGTACCCGTGTCCTCTGCATTGGCAGACGGATTCTTATCCACACTTCCACCAGGGAAGCCCCTCTACGATTATATTTTTAGTGCTATAGATTTCTCAGCAATTGTCTTTTACATTACAAAGGATCATTCCAACATACTCTTGACATCCAAAATGTTCATCAATAACAGAAGTATTCTTGTGTTAAATGCTCCTAGCATTGTATATCTAATTCTTCACAACACCTAAATGGCACATTTATTGCTATACATCAAATTAAATATTTACACATATGTGAGAAAAACATTGATTAATGTCTTTCTCTCCCACTGGACTGTAAGCATATCAAATTCTATATTTATTGCTTGCTAGTTTGATCAATTTCTTTATTTCCTACTAGAGAGTAAGCTCCATAAGGCAATGGTTTACTCACCATGCCTGGGATTTAATTTGTGCTAATTAGCTTTCACAGAGTAGAAGAACAAATATCCTAATTCTGAAAACATGAGAACTTATAATTGGTTAAATTTGACAGAAACCATCATCAAGGATATGTGCCTCTTAAAATTACTTTTACTCTCTCTTATGTTCTGTCCCCAGTATGATGGTGGCAGGCAGACCAGCCAACTCTGTTCTTGTCACATACTCCCATTCCTACCCTTTCACCCATATCTCATTTTAAATAACATATTCTACCAAGATTTGGATCTAATGGTCACCAGACACCCCAAAACTGTCTCGTTAAGTTTAGAATAGACACTGTAAATTCTAATGTTGGGAAGAGAAAAATTTTTAAATAAACTCTTTTTTCCCCAAGAATATGTTTGAGGCAACCAAAATCAAGTGGGATAGAGTGAGCTGAATTTTATCATAGGAATCAAAATCCCATATTATGAATGTACATTAAGTATGTACTTCTGCATCATTATTGCCTGGGCACTGGCTAAGTTATTAGTAGGATATTCAGAAATGAGTTACAGTGGGCATAGGTGAGACTATAGATAGTTTTGTGTTTGATTTTCTAACACATGCCCCATTTTTCTCTATTATTTGTCTTTCTTCTTTCATTTTTTTCTTTTCTTTAGACTAAAGTCGGGCTAGATTGTGGCATTTTGAGGGATATTGTGCAACACACGAGGTACTTCTAAATAATTAGCAAGTCTAGGAAACTTTTAAGTGTGGAACTATTTATAGGCAAGGGTAGGGGGAAAAAAACATTTACAGACAATATTAGACTCTTCATTGTAAAGTCTCCATTGTTCAGTGTAAAGGAAATTTATATGGGGAGTAGGCTCACCTATTATTTGTCAAGTTTCTAGGCAATTGTGTGGTGTAACCTCATCAAGTTCCCTTATGGTTTAAAGGAACTAATATAAGTATCTATATGACATTCTTTCTTGCTATCTCTTTCACTTCTGATAAGATTATTTTAATGTGCTATTTTTATTAGTAAAAATCTCTTAGCTCATCTTTGAGGTTCTGAATTTCCTCTCTGATTCCCACTGGATCTTGTTTATATTTCTAAGATTGTCAATTTTTTAAAAGTTATATCAAATGCATTTGTACTTATGTGTGGTTGGACTAAAGCCAGTGTTTCTCTTTCTCCAAACAGCTTCCTCCTCTCTGATCTCTCTTTTCCCTTCTTATTCATTCCTATAGAAAGGACAAAATTTCTAAATGCATATTCAAGGATTGACAGAGACATGGGGTTTCCCCAGCCAAGATTATCATTTGATTCAACAGGAAAACTAATAATTTTTCATCCCTCCAAACTGCTATTATTTAAAGATATAATCAACATTATACAATTGGGGCAGAGTTATGAACATAAAGAGCATTCTATTTAGTTTTAATTTCTTACCAAAATGTTGTCTTCTTTGGGAGAAGCCATTTCAATTTATATTTCAACAGTTATAAGAGACCACCCTAGTTAACTAGCAGCCACCATATTTTTTGACCTGTTCATGTGATGTTTTAGCAATCCTTAACAGAGACGTGGTTTGGGTGCCGTTTGCTCTCCACTTAATCTGGCTGAAGAGCACCAAGAATGTAATACCCATCTCTTCCTTTTTCTCCTTTATCTGCTACCTCTTTCCTACATTACTTTCAACCCCTAAAGCTCTTCTTGCTGCCTCATCCCCTTTCTCTCTGTTGCATTTCTTTCTTTTTTTTCTTTTTCCTTTTGAGATGAAGTATAAAGAGATAAAGAAAATAAGGTGAAAGTAATGCCTCTTCTTTCTCCTGCTCCAATACATCCTCCTTATGGCTATTAAGCTATTTTTCCAACTTTCAATATAATCATTCTGTAACTCTGTACTTCTTTAAAATACCATCCAAAATCTTAGTGTGATGTACAAGGCTCTCCAAGTGCAATAATAATAAGTTCATATGTCTATATTCTTCACTGAACTGAGGGTCTCACAGGATAGAAACTGTGTAGGATGTGGGTACATGTGTGTGTTTATTTCCCCCCACGTTCCCAGTACTTAATTTAGTGCCAAGCACAAAGAAGACTTGTAATAATGATGGTTGAATAAGCAATCGATAGATAATTGTGTCTCCCTTTCTTAGCAGTATGTTCTCTCGGCTGTAAAGATGAGAAGCTCTTAATTCACTAGTGTGACAAACATTAACAGAGAATAAGACAAGCCTCCCTTTGACCTCCACCCCAAAGTAATATGTACAACATTTAATGGATGTTCTGAATAAAAAGTTCTGTCTTTATTGTGTAATTATGAGAGATGATTTTAATGGTAAAATGTTCTCAAAAGCAGGAGATGAAGCCAGCAGTCTTGCAGAGCTGTGAAGGGAGGTATGCTCAAATGGGTGGATTTTGTTTCATAGTAAATTAAGGGTCAGCTATGTATTTGTGTCTTAAAATGTCTTTTCATTGAGAAAAATCTTTATAAATAAAGAAATCCATATTTTGCTGTTTTAAATAACAAATATTATTAAACAATATTAAATATGTTTATGCTGAGAGTATTTTCACATAAGGTATGGTGAATATTTTCTATAATTCTTTTATAATTTAAATTTCACAAATTACACTGGTAAATGTTCATAACTGTGGCATACAGTGTTTTCCTTTTGAAAGAAGATAGAACTTACCTGGGGGAGAAAGTTAGAGGCAGTCAACACACCAAGTTTGATTCTCCAAAAATACATAAGTCATAGGAGGCCACCATGAAATTCTATGCACCCAATGTTCACTCTCAATTGTTTAAAAAGATGTTAAGATGATCAAAGATAAATACTGATCAATATGTGTGACTGTTCCGTTCACAAACAAGAGTGGAAAGCTGAAAAAAAAAAAGAGTGGAAAGCTGAAATTTAATGTAAAATTAATCACACCAATGGGAACTTTAGCATACTGACATAAAACAGCACGTGAAGTACAAAGGACAATTATAAGTTATTTTCTGCAGACTTTATTGCACACTAGCAAAAATCTAGTGGGCTCATCTGTAAGCTATCTGTTCAGGGTTCTTTTCTCTCTCTTCTTCAGTTGACAATTCAAAGTCTTCCTCTGCCAAATCCTGTGAGGCAGTAGAGAACAGGTTGATCTTAATTATGTGGTTTGATAATGGAACACTTGCTAGAAGACATTTTTTCCTTTGAATAATTAATTTAAGGATAATTATTGTTTCTATATTTCTCTTTAGAAACCACATTAAGTATTTTTCTGGGTACATTTGTATCAGAAAGTCTTCTAAAAGTTGGTGAGAATACAAAGAATAATACATGAAGAATAGAAATGTTCTGTTAAAATATGGAATTGATTTATTTAAACAGATGAAAAAAACTAAATCTTATTCATCATCTAGGCCAATTGATGAGTAAGAAGGAGTAGGGCTAAAAGAATTTGAAGGGTGTTAACAAAAAACATGGACAACAAATGTTTAGCATTATGCAAATGTTGACTGGGTAAAACAGCAGCATACAGGATAAATTCTTGTTCTAATAAAATGGTATTTATTTATTTATTTATTTATTTATTTATTTTTTTTTTTTTTGCGGTACGCGGGCCTCTCACTGTTGTGGCCTCTCCCGCTGCGGAGCACAGGCTCCGGACGCGCAGGCTCTGCGGCCATGGCTCACGGGTCCAGCCGCTCCGCGGCATGTGGGATCTTCCCGGACCGGGGCACGAACCCGCGTCCCCTGCATCGGCAGGCGGACTCCCAACCACTGCGCCACCAGGGAAGCCCATAAAATGGTATTTAGACAAAAACAATTGTCAAGGGATGGGAGAGTCATTGCCTGAATTATTTGAACTTAACAAATAAGAAATGCTGAATGTTTTAGCAGCTAGTGGGAAATGTAGAAAAGTCATATATGGAGACTTAATGGATTATGCAAATCAAACCAAAAATTTTCAGACATCATCTTTCACCATATCATTAAATCCTGACTCAAAAATGCTGAAAATTTTATTATATCTGGTTGCATATTTCATTCTGGAGAGACGTTTATAAATGGACAATATGTGTTTCTGTTGGGAAACTGACAACATTGAATGATTAGGATGAGGCCTCTTAATCTGTTTGTGCAATAACAGGACGTCCAAAATTATGTCCAAGAGTGTCATAGAAATCTCAAACTTCACCACCCCTTAAAAGCATTTCAGAACAAAGTAGATCTTAATTCATTTTAATCATTTTTTAAAATCACTGGTATTCAGAAGGCAGGTCATTTAGGAAGATGGGTATCATGAAATAAAAGCAAACTCCAAAAGTTTAAGAATCACTGTATTAGGCAATAAATATAACCATTGAATGAGAAATTTTGCTCATTGGTAAAAATTCTCCCAGTGATTTGGTTCATAGTAAGGCAGCACTCCAAAAGTCAGATTTCCATATTCCTATTGATATAGCAGGGTGGTTTGCTTTTGTTTTGTTTTGTTTTTATCCTTTCCAAGACCACTAATTGTAAGGATTATCTATTTCTTCTAAGTGAAATCAGATTTTAGCATTTGACAGTCCCACAGAATATAATGAGAATGAATGCAAAATAGGACAGTTTTGATTTTGGTTTAATAACATAAAAATACATATCATGTCAACTTTGGAACATTTACTATTCAGTTCCAAGTATGGCACCTTGGAAAACATGAAGAGGAAAATAAGATGCTTTCACATTTTAGTTCAATGATTTCAGTTAAATATTTAATGAGTCTGCTGTGAGAAAGGCACAATGCTGAACACAGTGTGGGTTGCAAAGAAAAAAAAATAATCCTTAGTAGATAGACGTTTACCAAACAGATGTAGATATAAAACATATTCATAAACTATGGTAGAGTGATAAGTAATATAAGTGACACAAATGCAGGCTCTTGGTAAGGAAAGTAATTAATTCATCACTGAGGCTGAATATTTCAGCATACAAAAATACATATGGAAGGTGAGGCATTCCAGATGGCAATAATGGAGTCAAATATTCACAGGTCATGAGTAGTTTACAGAATATTTCATGGCTCAGTTTGGCCAGAACACAGCCAGTGTTGAAGCTAGATTGTGGCCAGATTGTGGGAAAATTTAAGGGCTAAGATGAAAAGTGTGGACTTTATTCCATAGGAAAGAAAAATGAGTTTCTTAATAGGTGAGTGTTACATGAAATATATGCTTTACAGCAATTAATTTTTCAGGAATACACAGGAAGAGTTGAAGTGGCTAAAAGATGTAGGCATGGAGGGGGACCTTCAAGATGGCAGAGGAGTAAGATGTGGAGATCACCTTCCTCCCCACAAAGACATCAAAAATACATCTACATGTGGGACAACTCCTACAGAACACCTACTGAATGCTGGCAGAAGACTTCAGACTTCCCAAAAGGCAAGAAACTTCCCATGTACCTGGATAGGGCAAAAGAAAAAAGGAAAAACAGGGACAAAAAAATAGGGACATGACCTGCACCTCTGGGAGGGAGCTGTGAAGGAGGAAATGTTTCCATGCACTAGAAAGCCCCTTCACTGGTGGAGATGAGAGGTGGCCCAGTGGGAAGATTCAGAGCCATGGAGGAGAGCACAGCAACAGGGATGCAGAGGGCAAAGCAGAGAGATTCCCACACAGAGGATCAGTGCCGAACAGCACTCACCAGCCTGAGAGGCTTGTCTGCTCACCCACCGGGGTGTGTGGGGCTGGAAGCTGAGGCTGCGGCATCAGATCCCAGGGAGAGGACTGGAGTTGGCTGTGTGAACACAGCCTGAAGGGGGCTAGTGTGCCACAGCTAGCCAGGAGGGAGTCCAGGAAAAATTTTGGAACTGCCTAAGAGTTAAGAGACCATTGTTTCAGAGTGTGCGAGGAGAAGGGTTTAAGAGCACCGCCTAAACAAGCTCCAGAGATGGGTGCAAGCCACAGCTATCAGTGCGGACACCAGAGACGGGCATGAAACACTAATGTTGCTACTGCAGCTACCAAGAATACTGTGTGCAAACACAGGTCACTATCGACACCTGTCCTCCTGGGAGACTGTGCAGCCCACCACTGCCAGGGTCCCGTGATCCACGGACAAATACCCCAGGAGAACACACAGCGCACAACAGGCTGTTGCAATGTCGTGCTGGCCTCTGCTGCTGCAGGCTTGCCTGGCATTCCTCCCTCCCACCAGCCTGAGTGACCCAGAGCCCCTGAAACAGCCACTCCTTTAACTCCCTCCTGTCTGGGTGAAGAACAGATGCCAGAGGGGGACCTACATTCAGAGGCAGGGCTAAAACAAAAGCTGGACCCTAGGAGCAGTGCGAGCAAAGAAAAGAAAGGGAAATTTCTCCGTGCAGCCTCAGGAGCAGCAGATTAAATCTCCACAATCAACCTGATGTACCCTGCATCTGTGGAATACATGAATAAACAACAAATCATTCCAAGACTGAGGCAGTGGACTTTGGGAGCAACTGTAGACTTGAGGTTTGCAATCTGTGTCTAATTTGTTTCTAGCTTTATGTTTATCATATTTTAGTATTTAGAGCTTATTATCATTGGTAGATTTGTTTATTGATTTGGTTTCTCTCTTCCTTTATTATTTTATCTATCTATCTATCTATCTATCTATCTATCTATTTCTCTTTTCACTTTTTGTGAGTGTGTATGTGTATGTTTCTTTGGGCAATTTTGTCTTGTATAGGTTTGCTTTTACCATTTTTCCTAGGGTTCTGTCTGTCAATTTTTTTAAGTATAGTTTTAGTGCTTGTTATCAATGGCGGATGTTTTTATTGGTTTCTTGCTCTCTTACTTTTTAAATTACTTTTTTACATTTTATTTAAATAATTTTAAAATATTTTTTATTTTAATAACTTTATTTATTTTTTCTTTCTTTCTTTCTTTTTCCTTTCTCCCTTTTCTTCTGAGCCATGTGACTGATAGCATCTTGGTGCTCCAGTCAGGTGCCAGGCCTGTGCCTCTGAGCTGGGAGATCCGAGTTCAAGATATTGACCCACAAAAGACATCCCAGCCTGTCATAATATCAATCGGTGAGAGCTCTCCCTGAGCTAGTCATCTCACCTCTAAGACCCAGCTCCACTCAATGACCAGTAAGCTCCAGAGTTGGACACCTCATGCCAAACAACTAACAAGACAGGAACAATACACCACCCATTAGCAGAGAGGTTGCCTAAAATCATAATAAGTTCACAGACCTGACAAAACACACCACTGGATGATGTCCTGCCCACCAGAAAGTCAAGATCCAGACTTATCCACCAGAACACAGGCACCAGTCCCATCCACCAAAAAGCCTACACAACCCACTGCACCAAACTTACCCACTGGGGGCAGACACCAAAAACAACGGGCACTACAAACCTGCAGCCTGTGAAAAGGAGACCCCAAACACAGTAAGTTAAGCAAAATAGGAAGACAGAGAAATACAAAGAAGATAAAGGAGTAAGGTAAAAACTCACCAGACCAAATAAATGAAGAGGAAATGGGCAATCTACCTGAAAAAGAATTCAGAGTAATGATAGTAAAGATGATCCAAAATCTTGGAAATAAAATGGAGAAAATACAAGAAACATTTAACAAGGACCTAGAAGAACTAAAGAGCAAGCAAACAATGATGAACAACACAATAAATGAAATTAAAAATTCTCTAGAAGTAATCAATAGCAGAATAACTGAGGCAGAAAAACAGATAAGTGACCTGGAAGAAAAAAGATTGGAAGTAACTACCTCAGAGCAGAATAAAGAAAAAAGAAAGAAAAGAATTGAAGACAATCTCAGAGACTTCTGGGACAACATTAAACACACCAACATTCAAATTATAGGGGTCTCAGAGGAAGAAGAGAAAAAGAAAAGGACTGAGAAAATATTTGCAGAGATTATAGTTGAAAACATCCCCAATATGGGAAAGAGGATAATCAACCAAGTCCAGGAGGTGCAGAGAGTCCCATACATGATGAAACCAAGGAGAAACATGCCAAGACATATTAATCAAACTATCAAAAATTAAATACAAAGAAAAAATATTAAAAGCAACACGGGAAAAGAAACAAATAACATAAAAGGGAATCCCCATAAGGTTAACAGCTGAACTTTCAGCAGAAACTGCGTAAGACAGAAGGGTGTGGCAGGAGACATTGAAAGCAATGAAAGGGAAAAAACTACAAATAAAATTACTCCTTGTAGATCCAGAAAGGATCTCATTCAGATTCACCAGAGAAATTAAAAACTTTACAGACAAGTAAAAGCTAAGAGAATTCAGCACCGCCAAGCCAGCTTTACAACAAATGCTAAAGGAATTTATCCAGGCAGAAACACAAGAAAAGTAAAAGATCAAAAATAACAAACCCAAAACAGTTAAGAAAATGGTAAGAGGAATATACATATCGATAACTACCTTAAATGTAAATGGGTTAAATGCTCCAACCAAAAGACATAGACTGGCTGAATGGATATAAAAGCAAGACTCTCATATATGATGTCTACAAGAGACCCACTTCAGACGTAGGGACAGACTGAAAGTGAGGGGATGGAAAAAGATATTCCATGCAAATGGAAATCAAAAGAAGGCTGGAGCAGCAATTCTCATATTAGAAATAATAGACTTTAAAATAAAGACTATTACAAGAGACAAAGAAGGACACTACATAATGATCAGGGGATCAATTCAAGAAGATATAACAATTGTAAATATTTATGCACCCAACATAGGAGCACCTCAATACATAAAGTAAATGCTAAGAGCCAAAAAGGGGAAATTGACAGTAACAAAATAACAATAGAGGACTTTAACACCCCACTTTCACCGATGGGAAGATCATCCAAAATGAAAGTAAATAAGGAAACACAAACTTTAAATGACACATTAGACAAGCTAGACTTTATTGATACTTATAGGACATACCGTCCAAAACCAGCACGATACACTTTCTTCTCAAGTGCTCATGGAACATTCTCCAGGACAGGTCATATCTTGGGTCATAAATCAAGCCTTGGTAAATTTAAGAAAATTGAAATTATATCAGGTGTGTTTTCCAACCACAATGCTATGACACTAGATATAAATTGCAGGAAAAAAATGTAAAAAATATAAACACATAGAGGCTAAACAATACACAGCTAAATAACCAAGAGATCACTGAAGAACTCAAAGAGGATATCAGAAAATATCTAGAAACAAATGACAGTGAAAACATGACAACCCAAAACCTATGGGATGCAGCAAAAGCAGTTCTAAGAGGGAAGTTTATAGCAATACAATCCTACCTCAAGAAACAAGAAACATCACAAATAAACAACCTAGCCTTACACCTAAAGCAATTAGAGAAAGTAGAACCCCAACGTTAGTAGAAGGAAAGAAATCATAAAGATCGGATCAGAAATAAATGAAAAAGAAATGAAGGAAACAGTAGCAAAGATCAATAAAATTAACACCAAGTTCTTTGAGAAGATAAACAAAATTGATAAACCATTAACCAGCCTCATCAAGAAAAAAAGGGAGAAGACTCAAATCAATAGAATTAGAAATAAAAAGGGAGAAGTAACAATGGGCACTGCAGAAATATAAAGGATCATGAGAGATTACTGCAAGCAAATCTATGCCAATAAAATGGACAACCTGCAAGAAATGGACAAATTCTTAAAAAAACACAACACTCTGAGACTGAACCAGGAAGAAATAGAAAATATGAACAGACCAATCACAAGCACTGAAAGTAAAACTGTGATTAAAAATCTTCCAACAAACAAGAGCCCAGAACCAGATGGCTTCACAGGCAAATTCTATCATTTAGAGAAGAGCTAACACCTATCTTTCTCAAAGTCCTCCAAAATATGGCAGAGGGAGGAACACTCCCAAGCTCAATCTATGAGGCCACCATCACCCTGATTCTAAAAACAGACAAAGATGTCACATAAAAAAAGAAAACGACAGGCCAATATCACTGATGAGCATACATACAAAAATCCTCAAAAAATACTAGCAAACAGAATCCAACAGCACATTAAAAGGATCATACACCACGATCAAGTGTGGTTTATCCCAGGAATGCAAGGATTCTTCAATATACGCAAATCAATCAATGTGATACACCATATTAACAAATTGAAGGATAAAAAACCTATGATCATCTCAATAGATGCAGAGAAAGCCTTTGACAAAATTCAACAATTATTTATGATAAAAACCCTCCAGAAATCAGGCATAGAGGGAACCTACCTCAACATAATAAAGGCCATATATGACAAACCCACAGCCAACATCATTCTCAATGGTGAAAAACTGAAACCATTTCCTCTAAGATCACGAACAAGACAAAGATGTACACTCTTACCACTATTATTGAACATAGTTTTGGAAGTTTTAGCCACAGCAATCAGAAAAGTAAAAGAAATAAAAGGAATCCAAATTGGAAAAGAAGAAGTAAAGCTGTCACTGTTTGCAGATGACATGATACTACACATGGAGAATCCTAAAGATGCTACCAGAAAACTACTAGAGCTCATCAATGAATTTGGTAAACTAGCAGGATAAAAAATTAATGCACAGAAATCTCTCACATTCCTATACATTAATGATGAAAAATCTGAAATTGAAATTAAGAAAACACTCCCATTTACCATTGCAACAAAAGAATAAAATATCTGGGAATAAACCTACCTAGGAGACAAAAGACCTATATGCAGAAAACTATAAGACACTGATGAAAGATATTAAAGATGATACAAATAGATGGAGAGATATACCATGTTCTTGGATTGGAAGAATCAACATTGTGAAAATGACTATACTACCCAAAGCAATCTACAGATCCAATGCAATCCCTATCAAACTACCACTGGCATTTTTCACAGAGCTAGAACAAAAAATTTCACAATTTGTATGGAAACACAAAAAACTCCAAATAGCGGAAGCAAACTTGAGAAAGAAAATTGGAGCTAGAGGAATCAGGCTCCCTGATTTCAGACAATACTACAAAACTACAGTAATGAAGACAGTATGGTGTTGGCAGAAAAACAGAAATATAGATGAATGGAACAGGATAGAAAGCCCAGAGATAAACCCACACACATATGGTCACCATAACTTTGATAAAGGAGGCAAGAATATACAGTGGAGAAAAGACAGCTTCTTGAATAAGTGGTGCTGGGAAAACTGGAAAGCTACATGTAAAAGAATGAAATTAGAACACTCCCTAACACCATACACAAAAATAAACTCAAAATGAATTAAAGACATAAATGTAAGGCCAGACACTATAAAACTCTTAGGGGAAAACATAGGCAGAGCACTCTATGACATAAATCACAGCAAGATCGTTTTTGATGCAGCTCCTAGAGAAGTGGAAATAAAACCAAAAATAAATAAATGGGATCTAATGAAATAAAAGCTTTTGCTCAGCAAAGGAAACCATAGAAAAGACGAAAAGACCACCCTCAGAATGGGAGTAATATTTGCAGTGAAGCAACTGACAAAGGATTATCTCCAGTATATAAAAGCAGCTCATGCAACTCAATATCAAAATACCAAACCACCCAATCCAAAAATGGGAAGAAGACCTAAATACACATTTCTCCATAGAAGATATACAGATTGCCAACAAACACATGAAGTGATGCTCAACATCACTAATCATTAGAGAAATGCAAATCACAACTACAATGAGGTATCACCTCACACCGGACAGAATGGCTTTCATCAAAAAGTCTACAGACAATAAGTGCTGGAGAGGGTGTGGAGAAAAGGTAACCCCCTTGCACTGTTGGTGGGAATGTAAATTGATCCAGCCACTATGGAGAACAGTATAGGAGGTTCCTTAAAAAACTAAAAATAGAACTACCATCTGACTCAGCAATCTCACTACTGGGCATATACCCTGAGAAAACCATAATTCAAAAAGAGTCATGTACCACAATGTTCATTGCAGCACTATTTACAATAGCCAGGACATGGAAGCAACCTAAGAGTCCATTGAGAGATGAATGGATAAAGAAGATTTGAGACATATATACAATTGAATATTACTCAGCCATTAAAAACAGAATTGAATTATTATAGTCTGGTTGATGGACCTAGAGTCTGTCATATAGAGTGAAGTAAGTCAGAAGAGAAAAACAAATACTGTATGCTAACGCATATATATGGAATCTAAACAACAACAAAAAAAAGGGTTCTGAAGAACCTAGGGGAAGGACAGGAATAAAGGCGCAGCATAGACAGTAGAATTGAGAACACGGGGAGGGGGAAGGGTAAGCTGGGACGAAGTGTTAGAGTGCCATGGATATATATACACTACCAAATGTAAAATAGATAGCTAGTGGGAAGCAGCCGCATAGTACAGGGAGATTAAATCGGTGCTTTGTGACCACCTAGAGTGTTGGGATAGGGAGGGTAGAAGGGAGATGCCAGAGGGAGGGGATATGGTGATATATGTATACGTATAGCTGATTCACTTTGTTATACAGCAGAAACCAACACACCATTGTAAAGCAATTATACTCCAATAAAGATGTTTAAAATTTTTTTAAATAAATAAGTAAATAAAAAGATTATATAAGGGACAGTTTTTATTTTATAATAAATAAAGACCAAAAATTTAGTTTAAAGAAGGAAAAAAAAAAGAAAAGATGTGGGCATGAAGGTCACTTCATAATCTTGAACCACTGCATAATCTTAAAATCATAAAATCTCGTATTAATATAAATATAGTTGAGTTGGGGCATCTACCAGTAAATCTCATTAATTAAATTAGTGATAATATTTAGAAGAATTTTCATGCCTAATGTTACAATAATGACATAGATCTAGTCATTTTAACAGTTTGATAGATGTTAACAACATGCTTTATGTTTAATGATATATTTTTATAAGCTTCACCTTTTAAAAACTCAATAGTTAATTTAAGTAGAGTGTGAATGTATGAGTTAAAGGTATTAGTAAAGGCTTAATAAAGGCAAGTACACACTAATATACTACTCTTTGAGGAATTTGAATAATACATCTGTAAAGAAATAATCTGTTTTTTAAAATAATTATTAGAAACCAAGAATTTCATAAATGAATAAAAATTTAATGATAAATGTAACAATCCACATTATATCACTGAAAGGGAAAGTTACAACTTCAACTATATGGCAGCCCTGAAAAATAAGTGATGTTATATATACAATGGAATATTACTCAGCCATAATATGCAACAAAACTGGGTCATTTGTAGAGATGTGGATGGATCTAGAGTCTGTCATACAGAGTGAAGTAAGTCAGAAAGAGAAAAACAAATATTGTATATTAATGCATATATTCGGAATCTAGAAAAATGGTACAGATGAACTTGTTTGCAAGGCAGAAATAGAGACACAGATGTAGAGAACCAATGTATGGGTACCAAGGGGCAAAAGGGGGTGGTGGGATGAATTGGGAGATTGGGATTGACATATATACACTAATATGTATAAAATAGATAACGAATAAGAACCTGCTGTATAGCACAGGGAACTCTACTTAGTACTCTGTGGTGACCTAAATGGGAAGGAAATCCAAAAAAGAGGAGATATATGTATACATATGACTGATTCACTTTGCTGTATAGTAGAAACTAACACATTTTAAAACAACTATACCCCAATAAAAATTTTAAAAACATAAGTGATATTAGATAAGTTAATATTCTATATAGATTTGAGTTCCCCCTATTTCTTTTTTATTTAGACATTTCCTGGTGGAAATATTCCCCAAATAAATACTGTGTTTCACTATTTTCTTAAATCATTGTATTATGTTGGGTACATATAGCTAAAGATTCAGTTGTATGTAGCATGGGGCATTGGACTAAGTAACAGTTG
The DNA here is from genome assembly GCF_008692025.1 of Phocoena sinus. Lineage (NCBI taxonomy): Eukaryota > Metazoa > Chordata > Mammalia > Artiodactyla > Phocoenidae > Phocoena > Phocoena sinus. The sequence continues at coordinate 46,043,383 of NC_045769.1, forward strand.
CTTCTGTATGGTAACTTTGCTGTTTTCTCTTATATTCCTATTTTTTCTCTCTCTCATAGCTTTCCCACACATTTCTGCTTGTGCTATTCTCTAAATGACTATCATCATAGGACATTATCAGCCACAGAGAGCCTGTTATTTCAATTTTTTGCATTGGATAGAATTGGGAGATTTGGTCCTCTTTGTTTCATTCTTCGTTGCTGAACACTAAGGAATTGCTTCCTGGGCCACCAGAGACTTTCTTCTTGGCATGTTTCCTCTCATTAAACTTGGGAATCATATTATGGAAACTAAGTAAGTCCATGAGGTACCCACTGGGGGTATTCATGAGAATGAGAAGATAAGGTTCTTTGGAAATGCTAAATATGCCATTGAATTTCCTTTCAACAAAAGTTAGACGTATGTTCCGTGTACTTCATTTATTCTTTGATAAATTCAAGGGAATAAACTTTTCTTTTTCTTCTCATTATTATTATTACTAATTCTTTTATTTTTCCAGCTAAATAATCATTCTTTGAAATTAGATGACAGAACTAGGCCTGGAAGCCAAGTCACTTGACTTTCAATATGTTTCTTTGTACTTTAACTGGGAGTCACTTTTCCTTTCTGAGTTTCTGCTTGTTCGGTGAAGAAAGGAATAGGTCATCTGTAAATGCCCCTCCAGTTCTTGATTTCTAGGAATTATAATCAAGTTCTGGAACTCAACTGTCAATCAATGCAAACTTTTAAAATGTGCTTGGATGAGTTAATGGTGAGTATGAAACCATGAGTTTTGCTTTAGATAAATTATTTGATCTCCTATGGAGATCAAGCTGGTGTTTTTATTCTCATGATTAGTCCATGAGACCTGGTGTATTTAGTCTGAACAACAGGTTTCAGAATGATGTAATTGTTAAAAGAATATCAAGGATTGATGTGATCCTAGTATAATTTTAAATGACCTTTTTCTTCATACCAATAGTGAATAGAGCAAGGAGAGAAGTAACAGAAATAAAATGTAGGTTCTAAAACATGAATTACTCAGAAGTAATTTGAGTAATATTAAATTTTTATTAGCTCATTCAATTGAATCATTACTCAAATGTATTTTCTGACTAAAATTTATATCTTGAAAAAAGGAGTTAGATAATTTGTACTTTAAGTTTCTTTATTAAATTTTCACCCAAATATACACAATTATGATCATACTGTTTGTGTTAAATAAATATTAATACTGTTTCTTCCCATCTTTCCAGCAACCAGGGTGATCTTTCCATGAACTTATCAGGGCACTTTGAATAAAGTTAAAATTTCTTAACATGGTCTTCAAGAATCTACAAGAACCTAGCCCCTGCCTACCTTCTCAATCTCTTCATGTTAGTTTCTTCCCGTACTCACTACACTCCTGAAGACTAAGGAAACTAATGAGATTAAGAGACTTTGGGCATCAGGAAGCATGAGGAAATATGATCTTTCACTCTCCAGAAACTGAGTTACTTGAGGCAGCTCCAATGTGACAACAGGCCTCTCAGCAATGACAGTGAAGCCCTGAGGCACCATCAGAGATAATATCATTCACCAGACAAGAAGTTTGTAATTATGCTGATACCCACTTTTCATCAGAAATGGTCAGTATAATCATAAACTGAGTAAACTGTACAGAATTTCTTTACAATGCTTTACATTGTTTTACAATGTTGTGTTAGTTTCTGCTGTACAACAAAGTGAATCAGCTATATGTGTACATATATCCCCTCCCTCTTGGACTTCCCTCCCCCTCCATCCCACCCCTCTAGGTCATCACAAAGCACTGAGCTGAGCTCCCTGTGCTGTACAGCAGGCTCCCACTAGCTATCTGTTTTACACATGGTAGTGTATATACATCAATCCTAATCTCCCAATTTGTCCCACCCTCCCTTTCCCCCTCTGTGTCCACATGTCCATTCTCTACATCTTCATCTCTATTCTTTCCCTGCAAATAGGAAGCTTTGCATCAAAACTGTTTTTAGGAAATTTCACTGTACCATAATTTAAAAGCAATTTTGTGTTTGTGTCTTTATCTCCAGTATGTTTTAACACTTACAACACAGTGCAATCCTAAATTTCTTTAAGAATAAAATAGAATATTTTTTTCAAATTTAGTTATCTATTTTCATTTTAGTACTATCCTGTACTTCAAATGCACTTCCAGTTACGATTAAATCCCATAATATCCACCCGTAACATCTGGATAAATACATATAGATTATATGCCAAAGAGCTATAATGCATGGAAAAATCCTCTTGGCATCCACTAGACTTTTCCATTTCTTTAAAATTAAGCTTTACTTCATAGTAAGCAGAGATGAAACATATAATTAGCTTTTTTTTTCTACTTAGTGTTATATTTGCTATTTTCTTTTCTGTCAATTTCCTCCCGATACATCTGTTGCCTCTAATTTATATAAAGAAGCTTCTCATCTTAGTGAGAGTGTTTAAGTACTGATTATTTTCCTTTATTGTGTATAAAAGGCATACGTTCAATTTTAAAAATTTCCCAAATTATTCTGTGTTAATCCCCTGCTGATCTTAGGCCTATTAAAGGATATATTAAAGTGTGCGCAGGAGACAATGCTGAGTTTGATTGCTCACACAGACTGCCAAAACAAACTCCTGCTAAAATAACATATCCGTTTGTATTTCACTAAGTAAACTATTGTCCGTGAAGTCTCACAATTTGGTGCAACACATAAAAATTAAAATGCCATCTGGAAATTTCAGACTCAGTATGTTACATGATACACATGACATTAATCTTGGTGGAGTGAAGACATTTCACAAAATTCCCATATTTTCATTTTCCTTTGCTTGCCAATTATCATGAGGAAAGTCACTGTATTAAGAACCTGTAGAAAGCATGTTTTTTACAAGGGAATTTTAACAACACATAATATTTAACCATCTAGTTAATTTCAACTATGTAAAATCAACCTCCCAGAAATGTGAAAGCTATACTTGGTAGAGTTGTGAGACCAGACAATCATTTCTGCAAATTTTGGTTTAAATTGGAATCATTTTCGCTAAGAAGTCTGAGCAATTTTCTTTGCAGACCAGCACTTTTTATCATATTCTTGGTTTTATAAGGCTGATGGCAGTAGCAATTTTTCTCACTGCTTTATAGATACTGTTTTCCCGAGGGATCTCATATGAGCACTTGGACAGACTACGTTTGAAAGTCCCATGTTTTTGCAAAGTATACTATTTTGTGAGATGTTTTATATTTTGTTTCTTAGTTGAAAACTCCTTGTCCACAGTGGTCAAGAAGATTATATAAATATTGCCTCACACAGATGTACTTACCAGTATAACTTGCCTAAGAAATAAAACAACTAACTGTTTGACAAGTTAGAAGTTTTCATCACTGAGAATGTTCTTTCTGAGGGTTACAATAACCTTGGATGTGAGAACTATGCGCTGACCTCTAAATGATGCAGTTATGGAGCTCTTTAGTGAAAATAGAAGGGAAAGAATTATATTTGTTGTTAAATCTCCATGAACATTTTGCTGACATAGATTTATTGGCTTTCAACCTTCTTTCCTCTAGCTTTTTATTAGCAGAATTCTGAGGAGAGTACTGAATAGGAATTTTCACCTTGTTGGGCTTAATTTCCAAAATACACAGATAGCTCATACAACTCAATAACAACAACAACAAAAAACCAAACAACCCAATCAAATAATGAGCAGAAGACCTAAATAGACATTTCTCCAAAAAAGACATACAGTTGGCCAACAGGCACATGAAAAGATGCTCAACTTCACTAATTATTAGAGAAATGCAAATCAAAACTACAGTTAGATATCACTTCACACCAGTCAGAATGGCCATCATTAAAATATCTACAATGAACAAATGCTGGTGAGGGTATAGAGAAAAGGGAACCTTCCTACACTGTTGGTGGGAATGTAAATTGGTGCAGCTACTATGGAGAACAGTATGGTCGTTCCTTGAAAAACTAAAAATAGAGTTGCCATATGATCCAGCAGTCCCACTCCTGGGCATATATTCAGAGAAAACCATAATTCGAAAAGATGCATGCACCCTAATGATCATTGCAGTACTATTTACAATAGCTAAGACATGGAAGCAACCTAAATGTCCATCGGTGAAGGAATGGATAAAGAAGACGTAGTGTATATGTATAGATAGATAGATAGATAGATAGATAGATAGATAGATAGATAGATAGTTACACACACACATTTTATATATATATATATATATGTATATGTATATATACAGTCAGCCATAAAATAGAATGAAATAATGCCATTTGCAGTAATACAGATGCACCTAGAGATTATCATACTAACTGAAGTAAGTCAGAAGGAGAAAGACAAATATATGATATCACTTATATGTGGAATCTAAAATATGATACAAATGAACTTATTTACAAAACAGAAACATACAGACATAGGAAACAAACTTATGGTTACCAAAGGGGAAAGGAGGGAGGGATAAATTAACAGTTTGTGACTAGAAGATACAAACTACTATATATAAAATAGATAAAACAACAAGGTTCCACCATATAGCACAGGGAAACTACAGTCAATATCCTGTAATAAACCATATGGAAAAGAAAATAAAAAGAAATTTTCACTATGCTTATTAAACTCTTTTTTAGTAACAAAACTATACCTGAATTTCAATGACAGATACTATTTAAGAGCACTATCTATTTATGCATTATGACCTGTGAGTATTAAAACCTTCAGTTGGTAAAAATTGGCTTCTATGTTATCAAAATTATACCTTACTTAATGTTAGTTTCTTTTGTTTTTTTTTTTGATCATCAATGTAATTTAATTAAATCTATCTGTGTTTGAAGAAGGATAAATTTTTTGTGCTTCGAGATGATAGCCATTATTTTTTATTTTTCAGTCCCCCTTCCCTAACATTGTCTTTATAGTTCTTTTCATAAGCAGTAAGAAGGTAATAAATTTATTTAATAATTGGAAATGAACTCATTCAATATTGATGATGAATGACAGGGGATGAGAATTTTCACTCAGTTCACTCACTGATTGACTTGTTCAGACATTAGTCTATATTAAAGCAAATAATAAATATTTGACTTTCAACATTCAGCTTTGGTAGTAACCTACTACAGGATATTTGCATTTCAAGTTTGAGACAGAATTCAACCATGAACTGATGCAGCTTGCATTAATCAATCAATAGGGCAATTAAAAATGAGAAAGAAAATTAGTTTTATATGTACTTTCATCTATACCATTTCCAGTGCTTCTCATTCCATTAGGTAAATTCAAGTTTTTAATCATATACATGTTGCCTAAAGAATTTCTTTTAACATTTTGTTGTGGGGGTTTGTTGTTATTAACTATGTTGTTTACTCTTTGTCTGAAAAAGGTTTTTTTTCCTCTTTCATTTTTGAAAGTTATTTATGCTAGATAGTGTAAACTAGCTTGACATGTTTTTCCCTTAAGGCCTTTTAAAGATGTCACTTCATGATCTTCTAGCTTCAGTAATTTCTGATGTGAATTATTGAGAAGTCTGCCATCATATATATATATATATATATATTTATATATACGTTATATATGTTATATATATATATATATATGTAATATGTTCTTTTCCTCTAACTCCATTTAAAATTTTCTTTTTATCTTTGGTTTTCAACACTTTGAATACCTTTGTCTAGGTGTTTCATGTATTTTGTTTAGTATTTATTCTGCTTGGTTTTCTATGAATTTCCTTGATCTGTGGTTTATATCTTTCAATATTTTTGGAAAATTCTCAATCATTAACTTACAGCACTTTCCATGTTTTCTCTTCTTCTTTTGTGATTCCTATTACACCAGTATGAGACTGACTGATACTGTCCTGAAAGCCTTTTATGTGTTGGTCTTTTAAATTTTTTTTTTTACTCATTTAGTCTTTATAATTTAGCCTGGTTAGTTTCTATTACACTATTTTCCATTCACTTCATGTTCTTCTTTCTTTGGCTCTTTTAAGTCTATTAATAAACTTGTCAAAGGAATTTTTCTTATATCAGTTACTGTGTTCCTTGTATCTAGCATTTCCATTTGATTCTTTCTTATAATTTTCATCAGTCTGATGAAATTTAAAATCTATTCTTATATTTTTTTTCTCTCTGCTGTAATACATGCATGTTGTACATATTATTAACAAAAGTTTTTTTTAATACATTAATCATAGTTATTTAAATTTTTCTGTGATAGTTCCAAGATGGACCTCATTCTATTGATTGATTTCAGTGTATCTTAACAGAATATTGTTTTTTTTACTGTTTTATCACTCTGTACTTTCTTGTTGAATGCTAGACATTGTGTATAAGACAATACAAATTGATGTAAATATTATTGATGTCTGAAAATGGAAATATTTCTTTTTATGCTAGGTCTTCAGTGTGGCAGATTGAGTTAACCTAGCCAGGGGTTGGGCTGTATTTGGGTTTTGTTGTTGCAATGATTTTTAGGGCACCACTGGCTTCAAATTCCTCTAGCTTTTCCTTGTGTTTATCATGGGAGCTGAGTTGCAGAGGTTTATTCTAAACTATTCTGTTCCACATTAAGTTTTAGAATTCTCTGTATATTTACCCAATCAGAGATTTTTCTCCACGTTCTTGTCCCTCTCTCAGCAGTCGACAGATTCTATTTATCATTCATCACTTGGTAGCCTGGTGAGGGAGGGTAGAGAGGGTTCTCTCTTGTCCTGCTTTAGCATTAGTCTTAGGCAAACTCTCTGTTCCTGGATCTTGGGGCTTTGTTAGTGACCCTGCCATTCCACCAGTGGAGTGGACCTCTAATGTCCTGATATTTGCCCTGGTGTCAAAGGTTGTTTTTTCCAATTTTTTCTTCAAGCTGCAGTGGATTTCTATGTGTTCTTTGAAAGCTACAGAGATTTGCCTGAGTGGTGTAAGGCTATTTCAGTAGAAGAGATGGGAAAGAATAATCCAAGTGAGGCTTTGTGCCTTTGCCACAGTGGTTGATACTTTCCTCACCAAGGCCTAATGAAGCGGGAGACAATCTCTGATCTCCCAACCTGACCCACATCTTGGTCATGCGAATGTGGTGATGGGAGTGGATAAAAGCCTGAGATAAAGTGCAATCTCCTAATTTCTATGGCTTGAAGCATTCTATACTCTCATAGTAGTCAACACTCAACATTTCAAAATCTGTTCAAACATTTAGCTGAATTTTCTTAACAGTTTCTTTAGCACCCCATGTCCCTTCCTAGCTTGATCTCCTATAGGTGAACCAGTGCTCACATCTTGTCTCTGTTAGGAGGCACCTGTATTCCCTTAAACTTGAGACTATTTGATTGCCTGTGACCTCAGCTCTTTCATGGGCTCAAGAAAATTTATGATATGGTAAATTATCCAACTTGTCATTGTTTGAGGTGGGGAGCAGTGCTCTTTCAAGTTTTCTGTATCTTAAGACAAAGTTAAAACTCTTCTCAACTGATTCTGAAGATATAACTTCTAGGATTAAATATAATACGAGTTACATTGACAATTTATTAAAAGTAATTCATAAATTTTAAGTTTAAAATTGTTTTGAAATACTTAGTCAACATAAATTTTCTCCATCTTGAGTTTCCTGAGGGTTGCTAAATAAAAAAGGAGAGGAATTAATGACACAGAAAATACTGGATTACTGAGCAAATAATTGAACCCATTTCATAGTCGGGATACACTATTGGTATCATTAACTCAATATATGGATGATAAGATCATTAATTTTTGTTTGTTTGTTTAGTGCCAAAACTTGGTTTGATGCTGAAGTAGCCCATAAATGCCTTTTCAAAATCTTAAATTGTCTGAGAAAATAATATTAAATGGTGTGTTCAACACATTAATGATTTGAAATAACTATTTAATAATAATAAAGCTGCTTTAATTCAACTAATCTAATAATATGTTTTTAAATCATGAATTGTCATAAAAAATTGCTAGTTCTTTAGTCAGAAACAAAAATAATTTCAACTACTTTGGGTTGAGTCAAATAATTCAAATAACTTGTGTTTACAAAATATAGACAACATTATTATTAAAAATATAATTTAATTTTCAGCGTTTAAAAACGTCAGTTTTGTACAAACTGCTTCATGGTTTCACTCCAATTTCAGTTTAAACTGTATTAGGAAAATGGGAAATAAGACTTTGAAGAAATTATTTCTCCCCTTAAAAACTTTACAATCTAATAGAAACTGAGAAGATATACATTGGATTTGAGATTTAAAAACATAAACATCTTCACACTTTAATTCAGCAATTTTTTAAACAAATATTTATATGGTTTCTTCTATGGCCAGGCACTGTGCTGGGTGCAGGTAGACACAAACATGAAGGAGAGTGACACAATGTTAAGAGATAAAAAAGTATAAATATGGCTTCACAAAAATTATAAAGTGATTGGGAAAGAAACACCAAGAACAAAGTCAAAAGCCAAACAGGCATATATGACCAAAAATAGTCCATTTTATTCATACGTAAAAGCTCCTAAAAACAAGAAAACCCCAGCAGCCCAAAGCCCAATTGAAAATGGATAAAATGACATAAATAGTATACATAAGAGGAAAAACAAATCAGTTTCAAACTTGTGAAAAGATATATAACCTCGGGACTTCCCTGGTGACACAGTGGTTAAGAATCTGCCTGCCAATGCAGGGGACACGGGTTTGAGCCCTGGTCTGGGAAGATCCCACATGCCACAGAGCAACTAAGCCCTTGCGCCACAACTACTGAACCTGTGCTCTAGAGCCTGCAAGCCACAACTGTTGAGCCTGCACACCACAACTACTGAAACCCGTGCACCTAGAGCCCGTGCTCTGCAACAAGAGAAGGCACCACAATGAGAAGCCCGTGCACCACAAAGAAGAGCAGCCCCCGCTTGCCGCAACTAGAGAAAGCCCATGCACAGCAACGAAGACCCAATGCAGCCAAAAATTAAAAAAATGATTTAAAAAAAGATATATAACCTCACTTGTAATAAGTGAAATGGAAAATTAAGCTAAAGTTATTTTTTACCAATCACATTGGTAGAATTTTAAAAAATTATTACATGTTCTATTAACAAGGAGGAACAGAAACAGGCAACCTCATACATTATTTGTGGGAGAGTAAATTGACGTAAAGTCTTTGGAGATCATTTTGTCAATACCAATCAAAGAATAAAATATATATAACCACTTCCAACAACTTATTTTACTCTTCAAGCATCTAAAATTGTAAGACTATGAATATACATTGGAACATGTTTATTTATAATAACCAAAGTATATGGCAATATATCAAATATTTACTAATAAAGGACATTCATCATATAATATATATGTAAAATAAAATAAAAAATATACATTGTATAATATACCAAATATATTATCATACACTTATAGAGGAAACTAATCTCTCTTCCTTATCAAATATATGTTATACACAAAATTAAGACAAAAGATATTTCAGGAACATAGATAGGAGATAATGAGTGTCTTAGTTTGGGTGGAATACTCAAGATGCAATTGAGAAATAAAATCAGTTGGTGTCATTTGGATATAAGGAGTTAGAAAAAATATGTATGATGACATGTATTTCTGGCTTAGTATCTGCCTGGCCTAGTTAACAGATTCTATCAAATTCATTATCACTTATTTATTTTTAAAAATTTTTGTTCAATTTATTTAAACTAGAAAAAAAGTTCACCATTATCTCTCCCATGTGAATAGTTATTGCAGTTTCATCTGTTACCAGTTTCTAAAACGTTATCGTTATCAATGAAATATCTTTTTTTCACACTTAGCAAAATTTCTTATTTACAATAAACAAACATAAATGAGAAATATATTTGCCTGACAATGAAAGGCATTATCCATTAGCCTGCAGAAAAGCATCAGGATTAGGAGGTCCTAAGGCCAGTTACATTAATGTATCTCAGTCTGGGCTATGATAGAGGGTGGGGTCCCCCAAAACAGACTCCTTATCATAGATGGAATTTATATCTATTTTGTTAAAATTTCTTTTTTTCATGAATTAATCACTAAAAATATTCCTCCTTATAAAAGTATTAGAAAATATATTTAAATTGTTAACATATTACAACCAGCAAAATATTATTTCATTTAAATGTAAAATTTTTCTAAAGATCAAGTAAGTATTTTCTACTTTAGCATCTGTTTTAAATTATGACCTATATCCATCCTGCCATGTATCCCACAAAAAGCGACGGAACCACATGATAGATGTTTCTGTCCCTTACTGCTTGGGCTTGTCTAAATCCACTTCTTACAACTTGGCAAAGATTTTTTTTCTTAGTTCCAACATTAACTACTTTTAATTCATTATTTTGGTACACTGTGATAATAATATGGAACATATTCCATACCTTAAAGACTAGTCATAAAATTTCAGACATAGAGTACATTTCTAAAACAGTCCTTCCAGTGGATTTAAGCCAAATGTGACTTAACTGAACAAGGATTACTCACAGAATACTGTGCTTTTATTTCCTTACTTCTCACCTCTCTTTCAGTGTTTTTACAAGCCAATAAGATATATGTAAAAGTGTATGTAATTTTTCTTTTTTAACTTTTTTTCTGAAGAAGTGTTTAATAATCAAGTTTCTTATTAATATATATTCATGCAGAAAAGTTTGTTCTTTAAGAAACTCAGGGATAAATATTTTAGAGTTGTAAATTATAATACTTGATTTTTTTCTTTCTAAATATTTAACTTATTACATAATGGAATATTCTTGCATGTGGTTTAACAAAGTAACATGATGTAATTTATCTCATTCATGCTGATTAATGTTGCAAATCTGTAACATCTTTTTGTGTAGGTTACAGTGAGCAAAGATTTGATAGAATTTCCTAAACATAAATTGAAGGGAACATAGAGCAAATCATTATTTCAAAATGTTATCAATTTATGAAACTTTCTTCTTAGGAGTTCAGCTAATTCCAAGACATAATCTGGGTGTTCCTCAAAAATTAAGCATAGAATTACCATATGATTCACCAAGTTCACTCCTAAGTATATGCCCGAGAGGAATGGAACCATATATCCACAAACACACACACACACAAAACTTGTACACCAGTGCTATAGCAGCATTATTTGTAAAAGCCAAAAGGTGGAAACAATCCAAATGCTCATTACTGTCAACAGAGAAACAAAATGTAGTATATCAATACATATTATTTTACCATTTAAAAAGGAATGAAACACTAATACATGGTACCACATGGATCAACCTTGAAAACACGTTGCTAAGTGAAGGAAGACAGCCACAAAAGACTACATATCATATGATTCCACTCATATGAAAGTCCAGAATAGGAAAATCTATAGTGGTTGCTTAGGACTGGGGGATATGAGGATATATATCCTCATTAGAGGGTACATTGTTTTTTCTGAGGTCATGAAAATGTTCTAAAATTGACTGGTAATGGTGGTAATGATTGCACATGTCTGTGAATATTCTAAAAGCCACTGCATTGTCTACTTTAAATGAATGAATTGTATGGCATGTGAATTATATCTGAATAAGGCTGTTTTTTTAAATTTCAAAAGAATCTGATACTAAGCAAGTCAAGACTGGCTTAGCTATTCAAAGTTGTCATCAGAGTCAGAAACTTCTGACCATCCATCTCTTACATGCAGCTTTAATCACTAGGATCTCAATTTGACTCCTTCACTTCTAACTCATCCGCCTTCCAGTACACAAAAGAAACAAAAAATGTATAGCACCTACAACAGGAAAGCAATTTACCCAAAAGCCCTCCATCGTATTGCTTCTGGAGCCAGAAGTACAGCCATCTTCAGCAACAAGACAGGATAGAGAATTTGGTATGTTTACCTGGACACCATTCCACATCAAACAAAATCTGGGGAAATGTATATTAGATAGGAAATTTGCAGAATCTGTCACAAATTCTTATTCATAGGAGATATTTTAATTTTACAAGTCTTTCACTTTTTACCAGGGACCAAGATTCAGGGTTTTTTTTTTTTTAATCAATATTAAGCTTTTAGAAGAATAGGAACTTATGATGAAAGAGAGTATTTGATAATAGAACAATAAGAAATGAATTCTTCCTTTCTAATCATAAACATTAATCAACTGTTATCCATCTTCATAGAGAAGTTTTTAAAATTAGCAAAACCCACACAGTATCAAAAAGATAACATTTATTTTTTTCTGTATAATTTTTCTTTATAAATTCACAAAATTAATGGATTTATTAATTCGGTAACTATTGATTAAAGATGTTCTATTGTTCATGCCCTCTCAAGTTGCTGGCCATATACACACCTTTAAATATATGATACTATAGAGAAAATCTTAACTAATAGGATGAGATTTAGAGATGTTAAAGGAAAGGAAATCCTTAAAGGAAAATGCTTTCTAACTAGAAAAGCGGTAAGGACAATGAATACCAAAAGAACAGTTGGTACAAACATCCAGAAGTATTTTATAAAGACGGTATTGCAGAAAACAGTGAAAAACATCTACAAAGGGTAAGCAGGGTGCACAGGGAGGGCATATGAACCATGGGAAGAGTTAGAAGAGGCCAAGTACATTTTATAAGTTATAAATGTTATAAATACAGCAATAAGCAATGCATGATGTTCAGTGTTAGAATACTGAAAAATAACTCTTTATAATATTCCAAAGGATCTAGTCTCTCTTTGGCCTGAAGATTGCAATTACTTCACCTCCGAAAGATTTAAAATGTTATAGTGCACACCCAACATGTAGATAGAGTGGTTATAAAATATGTCAAAAATATCTTTTTTTAAAACAGAGGCTTATGTTAAATTTAAATTTTTCTTTGAAGTGCATAAACTATGATGAGCACAGATTCCAATAAAATGATTACTTTTTCTGAATCATATTTATATTAGCTTATTTTTCAGCATTTATTTTTATTACTAAGATTTCATTTAGTCTGTTTCATAGAGTGTTACATCAACTGGAAATTTTACCCATTATTTTTAGTCATATTTATATTGAGAAGCATTGTAACTGAAATAACACCCATTTCATTGGAATATACAATACCTTTTTCCATATATTTCAAAAATATTTTAATATATAATTTTAATGTTATATACAAAAGAGTATAGTAGTAGGTTTGCTTATTTTTTTGTTGTTTTGTCCATTGTTCTGCTTTATTTTGGAAAGTATGAGGGGACCGCCTGACATTTACATGAATAAGAAATTTGTGATATTTCTAGAACATTTCAGGTATAAAATTAATAGTAAAAACTTGTATAAAAATATTTTAACAGTAAAGTTTAGATTTCTTTTCTGACCCATGAGGAATTCTAGGAATAGCACAATGTAAACTAAAATCTTATTTTCACTTTAGTTATCTTATAAAGAGACAAAGATACTGTAATTTTCTGCAGATAGTCGTATATTAGTGCTGGAATCACGATTCTTAATTTCAATTGTGTATGTGCCAATAATTTCTGTTGTGTGTTCTACTGACATAAAGCCACCCTTCCCTGGGGTAGGGAAAACATGTTTTCTGTCTCTTTTCTTGGACAGTGTAGAATGGGTGATACCTAGATTGTGATGGGAAATATCCTATGACCAAAAGTGACACAGGAATACAAAGATGAAAGATTCACTGAGAAATGGAGTTAGAACTCTGACTGTATAATTCCTGAAGCGCTCCTACTTCTAAACTTTTAAGTTTACATGAACTGGCACAGGCCTTTCATGGTTTGAAAAAGTTTGAATTGAGCTTTCTAATACTTGTGAGTGAAAATAACACAATTGACACAGATTGGAATATTCCAAAATTAAAAGTAAGATCCATCAATACATATCGTTTACTGTATCATAAGAGATAGTGTGATGTAAAAGAGAAACAGGGGACATGAGCTCTAATTTAGGTCAGTGTGCAGAGTGTCCTGGATATTGAATAAGCACTGGAGATAGAGGATCACATGAGAATCTGTGTCTCACTTCAGAGTTAGAGAGACTAGGGAAAAAACTGGCTCATAAATTGATAATTTTCCTAAAATATTGTCTGGGTGTTTGTGTTCATGTGCAAATGCTACGATTAGGCTGATCATAAGAGAGAGACATCAGCACAACTTCTAAGAGTATCTAAAAAAAAGCAGTCATTACTAAAAATGAAGAAAGTGGGATGACTTAGCATGAACAAAGGCATAATGTTATGAAATGTCTAATGTTATTGTGTAGCTATTTAGCTAAACTATAGAGTATAAAGGAAGGACTAGAAAGAGATGAAGTTGCAGAGATAGGTCATGAATGAATGACGTGCATTGTTCTGAGAAATTTGGGCTTAAAAACTAAATTGGGAAGTAACAGTATTTTAAACAAAAATATTAAACTGTTAGATCTACTAATACTAAACTCAGCAAGCACATGGAATACATTCAGAGACTAATAACAGAAGAAAGAAATTATACATGTATATGAAGACCATATTATTTACAATAAAATTCCTGAAACTTTTAATGATATCATTAAAAGTTATCATTTAATGATAAACATATAAAAGGATATCATGCTCCCCAATTAAAACTAAATAGAACAAATCAGTAAAGTTTTATGTATTTGAATTTTGTTTAGAGACAAGACTGCTATTTGAAAGAATAAAGAAAATGTTATTTTATGCTATAGAGATGGACAGCAAGATAGCAAATCATAAACTGTAAGTTTATCTTGAAAGTTTCTGTTTCCACATGTAAGGAGCTTGGAAGTCTCCACTCCTTCCTAACAACAAGTAGAAAGCTGAATAGATTGAAAGATCAACAGTGTTTATTGGATCCATAAGAGAGCAGAGGACACAGGCCAAAACACTGTCCCAAGATTGGAGAGACAGGCAAAAACAAAAACAGGGGATCATGGCTTACCAGGGCAGAGACTCACATGCAGAAACCACCCTAGGAGCCAGTGCTGTGGTAGAAAAACCTGAGCTGTAATTGATGAATTGTTGGAGGCTCAGTATGGATAACTCTGAGAGTTAAAAACTCCAGGGGATGCAGTCATAGGATGCCCACACAATATTGTGAGATTATTCTCCAGGAGCTCAACCAAGTTCCCACAGTATATATGAGAAAAATTCCATTGTGATTCTGGCATGGGAGGAGAAAAGGAACAATTTTGAAGAAGGCCTGCCATCAAGGGAAACTACTTACCCAGAACCTAACCTGCTGGGCTATTACCACAGCCTAACTGACCTGGAGGAAGCAAAATATGCAACCCTAGCACTCTCTAGCCATTCTGTCTCATCTAAAGGAAAGAAAAATACTGAGAAACTGTTGTGAAGTCAACAGCCCAAAGATGTAAGCTCACTAAAATACTGAGACCCAATTGTAAGACTGGAATATTTCCCCTCCCCACAGCTCGCCACCACATGTGCTAAGTCCTATTTACAGCCATTCCTTTACCCAGTACATTATGTCCAGCTATCAAGAAAAAATTACAAGACATACCAAAAGGCAAAAAACATGATTTGAAGAGAGTGCAAGCATCAGAACAAGACTTGGCAAGGATGTTGGGATTATTAAACCAGGAATTTAAAACAACTTTAGTATGCTAAAGGTTCTAGTGGAATAAGTAGACAGCAGGCAAGAACAGATGGGTAATGTAAGCAGAGAGATGGAAATCTTAAGAAAGAACCATAATAAATCCAAGAGATTAAAAAAACACTTTAACAGAAATGAAAAGTGCCTTTGATGGGTTTAACAGCAGCCTGGAAACCACCTCTGAGCTAGAAGATATATCAATAGAATCCATGAACACCACAAAACAAAGAGAATAAAGACTGAAAACAAACAACAACAACAAAAAACAATATCCAAGTACTGTGGGACAATGCTGTAACATAGTGTAACATATGTATAATGGGAATACCAGAAGGAGAAGAAAGGGAGAAAGCAAGAGAATAAATATTTGAAATAATAATGACTTAGAATTTCCCCCAAATGAATTTCCCCTAAATGAAGTTCAGACACCAAACCACAGATCCAGGAAGCTTAGAGAACACCAAGCAGGAAAAATACCAAAAAACATCTCTAACTAAGCATATTATTTTCAAACTACAGAAAATCAAAGATGAAGGAAAAATATCAAAAGAAGAAGTTTGAGGAAAACATCACCTCACCTACAGAGGAGCAAAGAGAAGAACTATATCCAACTTCTCTTGAATTATATCCAAGCAAGAAGAGAATGAGGTGTAACAATTAAAGTTTTGAGAAACAAAAAATCTCACCACCAACATATTCTGTACCCTAAAAAGTTATCTTTCAAAAGTGAAGGAGAAACAAAGAATTTCTTAGACAAGCAAAGACTGAGGGAATCTGTTGCCAGTACACATGGCTTGCAAGAAATGTTAAAATAGTGATTTAGAGAGAGAGAAAATAATATAGGTCAGAAACTCATATGCTCATAAAGTAAGGGTGTCAAAAAGGAATAAGTGAAGGGAAACTAAAAAATTTTTTCTTATTTTTTTTTAAACATCTTTATTGGAGTATAATTGCTTTACAATGGTGTGTTAGTTTCTGTTGTATAACAAAGTGAGTCAGCTATATGTATACACATATCTACATATCAACCCCCTCTTGTGTCTCCCTCCCACCCTCCCTATGCCACCCCTCTAGGTGGTCACAAAGCTCCCAGTTGATCTCCCTGTGCTATGCGGCTGCTTCTCACAATCTATCTACTTTACATTTGGTAGTGTATATATGTCTGTGCCACTCTCTCACTTCATCCCAGCTTACCAATCCCCCTCCCCGTGTCCTCAACTCCATTCTCTACATCTGCGTCTTTATTCCTGTCCTGGCCCTAGGTTCTTCAGAATCATTTTTTGTTTTTTAGATTCCATATATATATGTTAGCATACAGTATTTGTTTTTCTCATTCTGACTTACTTCACTCTGCATGACAACTCTAGGTCCACCCAGCTCACTACAAATAACTCAGTTTCATTCCTTTCTATGGCTGACTAATATTCCATTGTATATATGTGCCACATCTTCTTTATCTATTCATCTGTCAATGGACACTTAGGTTGCTTCCATATCCTGGCTATTGTAAATAGTGCTGCAATGAACATTGTGGCACATGATTCTTTTTGAATTATGGTTTTCTCAGGGTATATGCCCAGTAGTGGGATTGCTGGGTCATATGGTAGTTCTATTTTTAGTTTTTTAAGGAACCTCCATACTATTCTCCATAGTGGCTGGATCAATTTACATTCCCACCAGCAGTGCAAGAGGGTTCCCTTTTCTCCACACCCTATCCAGCATTTATTGTTTGTAGATTTTTAGATGATGGGCATTCTGACCAGTGTGAGGTGATACCTCATTGTAGTTATGATTTGCATTTCTCTAATAATTAGTGATGTTGAGTATCCTTTCATGTGTTTGTTGGCAATCAGTATATCTTCTTTGGAGAAATGTCTATTTAGGTCTTCTGCCCATTTTCAGATGGGGTTGTTTGTTTTTTTGATATTGAGCTGCATGACCTGCTTGTATATTTTAGAGATAATCCTTTGTCAGTTGCTTCATTTGCAAATATTTTCTCCCATTCTGAGGGTTGTGTTTTCATCTATTTTTTATGGTTCCTTTGCTGTGCAAAAGCTTTTAAGTTTCATTAGGTCCCATTTGTTTATTTCTGTTTTTATTTCTACTTCTCTAGGAGGTGGATCAAAAAGGATCTTGCTGTGATTTATGTCAAAGAATGTTCTTCCAATGTTTTCCTCTAAGAGTTTTGTAGTGTCTGCTGTTACATTTAGGTCTTTAATCCATTTTGGGTTTATTTTTGTACATGGTGTTAGGGAGTATTCTAATTTCATTCTTTTACATGTAGCTGTCCTGTTTTCCCAGCACCACTTATTGAAGAGGATATTTTTTCCCCATTGTATATTCTTGCCTCCTTTATCAAAGATAAGGTGACCATATGTGTGTGGGTTTATCTCTGGGCTTTCTATCCTGTTCCATTGTTCTATATTTCAAAACGGCACACCAGCACACCATTTTTGTGCCAGTACCATACTGTATTGATTACTGCAGCTTTGTAGTATAGTCTGAAGTCCAGGAGCCTGATTCCTCCAGCTCTGTTTTTCTTCCTCAAGATTGCTTTGGCTATTTGGGGTCTTTTGTGTTTCCATATAAAATTTGAAATTTTATGTTCTAGTTCTGTAAAAAATGCCATTGGTAATTTGATAAGGATTTCACTGGATCTTTAGATTGCTTTGAGTAGTATAGTCATTTTCACAATGTTGATTCTTCCAAGCTAAGAAATGGTATATCTCTCCCTCTGTTTGTATCATCTTTAATTTCTTTCATAAGTGTCTTATAGTTTTCTGCATACACATCTTTTTTCTCCTTAGGTAGGTTTATTCCTAGATATTTTATTCTTTTTGTTGCAATGGTAAATGGGAGTGTTTCCTTAATTTCCCTTTCAGATGTTTCATCATTAGTGTATAGGAATGCAAGAGATTTCTGTGCATTAATTTTGTATCCAGCTACTTTACCACATGCATTGATTAGCTCTAGTAGTTTTCTGGTAGCATCTTTAGGATTCTCTATGTAGATTATCATGTCAGCTGCAAACAGTGACAGTTTTATTTCTTCTTTTCCAATTTGGATTCCTTTTATTTCTTTTTCTTCTCTGATTGCTGTGGCTAAAACTTCCAAAACTATGTTGAATAATAGTGGTGATAGAGGGCAACCTTGTCTTGTTCCTGATCTTAGAGGAAACGGTTTCAATTTTTCAACATTGAGAACAATGTTGGCTGTGGCTTTGTCATATATGGCCTTTATTATGTTGAGGTAGGTTCCCTCTATGCCTACATTCTGAAGGGGTTTTATCATAAATGGGTGGTGAATTTTGTTGAAAACTTTTTCTGCATCTATTGAGATGAAAATGTGGTTTTTATATTTCAATTTGTTATTATGATGTATCACATGGACTGATTTGCATATATTGAAAAATCCTTGCATCCCTGGGATAAATCCCACTTGATCATGGTGTATAATCCTTTTAATGTGCTGTTGGATTCTGTTTCCTAGTATTTTGTTGAGAATTTCTGCATCTATGTTCATTCGTGATATTGGCCTATAGTTTTCTTTCTTTGTGACATCTTTGCCTGGTTTTGGTATCAGGGTGATGGTGGCCTCATAGAATGAGTTTGGGAGTGTTCCTCCCTCTGCTGTATTTTGGAAGAGTTTGAGAAGGATATGTGTTAGCTCTTCTCTAAATATTGGATAGAATTCACCTGTGAAGCCATCTGTTCCTGGGCTTTTGTTTGTTGGAAGATTTTTGGTCACAGTCTCAATTTCAGTACTTGTAATTGGTCTGTTTTTATTTTCCGTTTCTTCCTGGTTCAGTCTCAGAAGGTTGTGCATTTCTAAGAATTTGTCCATTTCTTCCAGGTTGTCCATTTTTTGGCATAGAGTTGCTCGTAGTAATCTCTCATGATCTTTTGTATTTCTGTAGTGTCAGTTGTTACTTCTCCTTTTTCATTTCTAATTCTATTGATTTGAGTCTTCCTCCATTTTTTCTTGATGAGGCTGGCTAATGGTTTATCAATTTGGTTTATCTTCTCAAAGAACCAGCTTTTAGTTTTATTGATCTTTGCTACTGTGTCCTTCATTTCTTTTTCATTATTTCTGATCTGATCTTTATGATTTCTTTCCTTCTGCCAACTTTGTGGGTTTTTTATTCTTCTTTCTCTAATTGCTTTAGGTGTAAGGTTAGGTTGTTTATTTGTTTCTTGTTTCTTGAGGTAGGATTGTATTGCTATAAACTTCCCTCTTAGAACTGCTTTTGCTGCATCCCACAGGTTTTGGATGGTCGTGTTTTCATTATCATTTGTCTCTAGGTATTCGTTGATTTCCTCTTTTATTTCTTCAGTGATCTCTTGGTTATTTAGTAGTGTATTGTTTAACCTCCATGTGTTTGTATTTTTTACAGTTTTATTTTTCTGTAATTTATATCCAGTCTCATAGCGTTGTGTTTGGAAAAGATACTTGATATGATTTCAATTTTCTTACATTTGCTAAATCTTGATTTTTGACCCAGGATATAATCTATCCTGGAGAATGTTCCATGAGCACTTGGGAAGAAAGTGTATTTTGTTGTTTTTGAATGGAATGTCCTATAAATATCAATTAAACCCATATTGTTTAATGTGTCATTTAAAGCTTGTGTTTCCTTATTTATTTTAATTTTGGATGATCTGTGCATTGGTGAAAGTGGAGTGCTAAGGTCCCCTATTATTATTGTGTTACTGTCAATTTCTCCTTTTATGGCTGTTAGCGTTTGCCTTTTGTGTTGATGTGCACCTATATTGAGTGCATAAATATTTACCATTGTTATATCTTCTTCTTGGATTGTTCCCTTGACCATTATAGAGTGTCCATCTTTGTCTCCTATAATAGTCTTTATTTTAAAGTCTATTTTGTCTGATATGAGAATTACTACTCCAGCTTTCTTTTGATTTCCATTTGCATGGAATATCTTTTTCCATCACCTCACACTCAGTCTGTATGTGTGTATGTGTCCCTAGGTCTGAAGTGGGTCTCTTGTAGACAATATATATGTAGGTCTTGTTTTTGTAACCATTCAGCCAGTCTATTTCTTTTGGTTGGAGCATTTAATCCATTTACACTTAAGGTAATTATTGATATGTATGTTCCTATTACTATTTTCTTAATTGTTTTGTGTTTGTTATTGCAGGTCTTTTCCTTCTCTTGTGTTTCTTGCCTAGAGAAGTTCCTTTAGCATTTGTTGTAAAGCTGGCTTGTTGGTGCTGAATTTTCTTTGCTTTTCCTTGTCTGTAAAGGGTTTAATTTGTCCATCGACTCTGAATGAGATCATTGTTGGGTAAAGTAATCTTAGGTGTAGGTTTTTCACTTGCATCACTTTAAATATATCCTGCCACTGCTTTCTGGCTTGCAGAGTTTCTGCTGAAAGATCAGCTGTTAACCTTATGGGGATTCCCTTGTATGTTATTTGTTTCTTTTCTCTTGCTGCTTTTAATATTTTTTCTTTGTATTTAATTTTTGATAGTTTGATTAATATGTTCCTTGGCATGTTTCTCCTTAGTTTCTTTCTGTATGGGACTTTCTGCACTTCCTGGACTTGATTGACTATCTCCTTTCTCATATTAGGGAAGTTTTCAATTATAATCTCTTCAAATATTTTCTCAGTCCTTTCTTTTTCTCTTCTTCTTCTGGGACCCCTATAATTCAAATGTTCATGCATCTAATGTTGTCCCAGAGGTCTCTGAGACGGTCCTCAATTCTTTTCTTTCTTTTTCTTTATTCTGCTCTGAGATAGTTATTTCCACTATTTAACTTCCAGGTCACTTATCTGTGCTTCTGCCTGTTAGTTTGCTATTGATTCCTTCTAGCAAATTTTTTATTTCATTTATTCTGTTGATCATCATTGCTTGTTTGCTCCCTAGTTCTTCTAGGTCCTTATTAAATGCTTCTTGTATTTTCTCCATTCTATTTCCAAGATTTTGGATCACAATTACTATCATTTCTCTGAATTATTTTTCAGGTAGACTGCTTATTTCCTCTTCATTTGTTTGGTCTGGTGGATTTTTACCTCATTCCTTCATCTGCTGTGTATTTCTCTGTCTTCTCATTTTGCTTAGCTTACTGTGTTTGGGGTCTCCTTTTCACAGTCTGAAGGTTTGTAGTTCTTATTGTTTTTGGTTTCTGCCACCAGTGGCTAAGGTTGGTTCAGTGGATTGAGTAGGCTTCCTGATGGAGGGGCCTGGTGTCTGTGTTTTGGTGGGTGAGGCTGGATCTTGTCTTCTGGTGGGAAGGACTGCCTCTGGTGGTGTGTTTTGGCAGTCTCTGAACTTATTCTGATTTTAGGCAGCCTCTCTGCTAATGGGTGCAGTTGTGTTCCTGTCTTGCTAGTTGCTTGGCATGGGGTACTCAGCACTGGAGCTTGTTGGTCATTGAGTGGAGCTGGGTCTTAGCATTGAGACAGAGACCTCTGTGAGAACTCTCACGAATTGATATTATGAGGGACCGGGAAGTCTCTGGTAGACCAATGTCCTGAACTCAGCTCTCCCAACTTAGAGGTTCAGGCCTGACACCTGGCGGGAGCACCAAGATGCTGTCAGCCACATGGCTCAGAAGAAAGGGAGAAATAAAAAAAAGAAAAACAGAAAGAAAGAAAAAATAAATAAAGTTATTAAAATGAAAATATTAAAAATTTATTAAAATAGAAACATAAAAAAGTAATTAAAAAAGAGGTCAACCAAACCAATAAAAAATTCCACTAATGATAACAATCACTACAAAGTATACTAAACAAAAACAGAGATACAGAACCTTAGGACAAATGGTAGAAGCAAACCTGTACAGACAAAATCACACAAAGAAGCATACACATACACACAAAAAGAGAAAAAGGGGAAATATATATATATATATATATATATATATTAAAAAAAGGAAAAGAGTAACCAAATCAATAAACAAATCTACCAATGATAATAAGCTGTAAATATTAAACTAAGATAAACATAAAACTAGAAACAAATTATACACAGAAAGCAAATCTGAAGTCTACAGTTGCTCCCAAAGTCCACCACACCTCAGTTTTGCAATGATTCATTTTCTATTCTGGTATCCCACAGATGCAGGTACATCAGGTTGATTGTGGAGATTTATTCCACTGCTCCTGATGCTCCACAGAGAGATCTCTCCTTTTTCTTATTTGTTCGCACAGCTCCTAGTGTTCATCCTTGGATTTGGCTCTGCCTCTGCATGTGGATCACTTTCTGGTATCTGTTCTTCACCCAGACAGGAGAGGGATAAAGGAGTGGCTGACTCCAGGGCTCTGGCTCACTCAGGCCAGGGGGAGGGAGGTTGCTGTATGCAGGCGAGCCTGCAGATGCAGAGGCCAGAATGATATTGCAACAGCCTGAGGCACACAGTGTGTTCTCCTGGAGAAGTTGTCCCTGGATCCCGGGACCCTGGCAGTGGCGGGCTGCACAGGCTCCCAGGAGGGGAGGTGTGGAGAGTGACCTGTACTTGCACACAGGATTCTTGGTGGCTGCAGCAGCAGCATTAGCATTTCATGCCTGTCTCTGGTGTCTGCACTGATAGCTGCAGCTCACGCCTGTCTCTGCAGCTCATTTAGGCGGTGTTCTGAATCCCCTCTCCTTGCATACCCCCAAATAATGGTCTCTTGACCCTTAGGCAGGTCTAGAGTTTTACCCGGATTCCCTCCCGGCTAGCTGTGGTACACTAGCTCCTTCAGGCTTATTCATGCAGCCAACCCCAGTCCTCTCCCTGGAATCTGACCTCTGATGCCTGAGCCTCAGCTCCCAGCCCCCACCGACCCAGGTGGGTGAGCAGACAAGCCTCTCGGGCTGGCGAGAGCTGGTCGACACCAATCCCCTGTGTGGGAATCTCTCCACTTTGTCCTCTGCACCCCTGTTGCTGCGCTCTCCTTCATGGCTCTGAAGCTGAAGCTTCCCCTCTGCTCACCTCCCATCTCCACCAGTGAAGGAGCTTCCTAGTGTGTGGAAACTTTTCCTACTTCACAACTCCTCCCCAGAGGTGAAGGTCCCATCCTTATTCTTTTGTCTCTGTTTTTCCTTTTTTCTTTCATCCTACCCTGGTACGTGGGGAGTTTCTTGTCTTTTGGGAAGTCTGAAGTCTTCTGCCAGCATTCAGTAGGTGTTCTGTAGGGGTTGTCCCACATGTAGATGTATTTTTGATATATTTGTGGGGTGGAAGGTGATCTCCATGTCTTACTCCTCCACCATCTTGAAGGTCCTCCCTTTTTCTTATTCTTAATTCATCTAACAGGTAGCAGTTTTTTCAAGATAATAATTCCAACACATAAATATTTATTATGTGTATACATATGTTTATATGTAAGTAAAATGATTGACAACAATGACACAACTGAC
Source organism: Phocoena sinus (assembly GCF_008692025.1). Taxonomy (NCBI): domain Eukaryota; kingdom Metazoa; phylum Chordata; class Mammalia; order Artiodactyla; family Phocoenidae; genus Phocoena; species Phocoena sinus. Next base: position 46,067,330 of record NC_045769.1, read on the forward strand.
AGGAGGGGGGAATTAGAATTCTTTCATTACTATAAGATACTCACATTACACATGAAGTTGTATAGTGTTGCTTGAAAGTGGGTTTGGATTAGCTATAATTATATTGCAACCTCTATGGCAACCATTAAAAAAGTTTAAAAAGGAAGTATAAGTGATATGCCAAGAAAGGAGAAAAAAATGGAATAATATAATGCTAAATTAAAACTACAGAAAGGTAGGACAAGAGTGAAAGACAAAAACAGGGACAAAGAACAAGGGCAACAAATATAAAATAGTAATGAATACAGTAGATATGGCTCCGGCTATGACAAATAATCACTTTGAATGTCAATGGTCTAAATGCACGAAGTAAAAGGCTGAGATTGTCGAGAGATTGTAAGAGTGAATGAAAAAACAAGGCCCATCTATATGTTGTTTACAAGATACCCACTTTATATAAAGATGCGTACAGTTGAAAAGTAAGTGGAAGGAGGAAAATATACCATGGTACACTAATCAAAAGAAAAATCAGTCTTCATAGTAATAGAGGAGAATGGACATACAGTGAGAAATGGTATTAGACTCAGACTCATGCATAGTGAAGCAAAGAGGGCAAGTGTATAAAAGGGTTTAATCATAGCCTCCTAATCATCTGGTGGAGAACAAAATGAAATATGTACCTGGTACATAGTAAAGATCATTAACTGTTAACCATGGTTTTTATGAGTTTGATTATTTCGTCTCAAGGCTGTCTCATGAGTCACACTATAAAGGACACATAAGAGCTCTGCCAAGATCAAGACTGCTTTATCCAATATTGTCCCGAGTCAATTTCAATATTCTTTACTTTGTCAGTATCTCCCTGGCTATCTGATTCCTTGCTTCCTGCTGGAATTTAAAGAGACTTCTCTGGCTTAACTCCCCATATTCATATTGGATTTTATCAGTATCTGTCCTCTCACTCTAGGCATACCTGATTCCACAGTCCTGACCTGTAGAATCCATAATAGTCTGCAGTAGGAGACTAATATATTCATTCTGCTTCTCAAATGTGTCTTGACATTTAGAAATCACATATTTCATTTTCATTTGTTGGAAATTACCTCTGAAATATGTCAACGTTGAAGTCATTGAATCTCTTTCATTTTGCAGGTTGGTAACTTAACTAACTTCAGTATATTTTATATTCTTTGTAGACATGACCACATAACCACAGAGCAATTTGTAAACACCAGCGCTATTAAAATCTAGCAGGTGTATTTTAGCACAGTTACATTTCGGTGAGGGAACTGGAAATAATTAGATTTCCCTCTCCATGATGATACAATTCTCAGTTATTACATGTACTCTGAGTAACACACACCAGCTATGGGAACAGTTCAGATTTTTAGTACACTTCTCTCAGAGGCATAATCAAAGCCAAAAATATTAACTGACTAGTTCATACCACACCTTAAAACAACCAGTGGTTAATTCTCTTGTGCTTTGAAGGAATAGATTTATATTTTATAATAACAATGACTGGCATCAACAAACCACGTTTCATATTCATAGCATAAGATATGAATAATTGATTATTTTAAAACATGTGGCCAATTATATGTTTCCTTTTGTCCAGAAATAAATTTCTCTCTAGGAGAGAAATGCAGTATGAGTTTATGCAGAACTGGGGAAATTAATCTCCATTTCATCTTCTTAAAAGACTTAGAAGTCTACAGTATTACAATTCCAAGAAAGAATTTCTCTGGTTTCTATGTTTATTTGTTTTAAATGATATGTAAATCCTTCTTTATCAGTAACCAGGGATAAGATGTGAGTTGAGTGGTGACTCTACTGTATCAGCAGGGCAAACCAGGGACTCTCCAATGATCATTACAGTTGAGTTGTCCAGTTAATAATGAACCCAATCATCGGATGAATGGATAAAGAAGATGTGGCACATATACACAATGGAATATTACTCAGCCTTAAAAAGAAATGAAATTGAGCTATTTGTAATGAGATGGATAGACTTAGAGTCTGTCATACAGAGTGAAGTAAGTCAGAAAGAAAAAGACAAATACCGTATGCTAACACATATATATGGAATTTAAGGGAAAAAAATGTCATGAAGAACCTAGGGGTAAGATAGGAATAAAGACGCAGACCTACTGGAGAACGGACTTGAGGATATGGGGAGGGGGAAGGGTGAGTTTTGACAGGGCGAGAGAGAGTCATGGACATATACACACTAACAAACGTAGTAAGGTAGATAGCTGGGGGGAAGCAGCCGCAAGGCACAGGGATATTAGCTCGGTGCTTTGTGACAGCCTGGAAGGGTGGGATGGGGAGAGTGGGAGGGAGGGAGACGCAAGAGGGAAGACATATGGGAACATATGTATATGTATAGCTGATTCACTTTGTTATAAAGCAGAAACTAACACACCATTGTAAAGCAATTATACCCCAATAAAGATGTTAAAAAAAAAAAAAAAAACAGACAAAGAAAAAAAAAATAAAAAAAAAAATAATGAACCCAATGAAGTAAACAAGATAAATAACAGTAAGTGAATGTAATAATCATTACACACACACACGTACACACACACATGCACACACAGCCATGCCAAACCCTCAGAAAACGATCCTCATCAAATTAGAAGTTTTTTCTAGAGTTCTCTTAGACAAACAGGTCAGGAAAATGTTAGCTGATTCTTCTCTGACGATAGATGGTGCATAGTAACTTAAATTTTCAGAACGTGTTCTTAGCAACCAATTGCAATTCCAGAATCAGTCTTTTTCCTGGAAGGTCAAATCTGTAACTGGATATTTTTTAATATGTTAGAAATAACATGAGAATTGAATTCACAAACCCTGTGTTAGAGTGCTGGCACTACTGTAATGAATTTGAGAATGCTACCTAGCATTCCTGCAAATTCAATTTTATTAGTTGTTGAGAATTTGAATAAAATTGTAAACGTTCAGTGAGTTGAAAATTGTTAAATGTTATGAAATTGTTTATTACACAGCATATTTCTACAATAGTTCTTGTAGTGTGGGCTGTGGGTCATAAAACTCTCCTCATCTTTGTATAACTGAAACTGTCTTTATTTGACCTACATTTTCGGATGATAGATTAATTGAATGTTAGATTGCAAGTTAATGGCTCTTTTGTTGATGATATGTTCTCTTGTTTATCTGTCTTTTTCCTCTCATTTTCTCTTATGTTTTGCATCACAAAACACTTAGCTGTTGGTATTTATTTCTTTATCATTTATATCTTGCTTTGTACTTTCAGGCTGAGGTTACATGTCTTCAATTCTATAAAAAAAATCTCACCTCATCCATTTTCTTTTCAAAAATTTATCTTCTGCCCTTTCCTCTAGTTTTCTTCTGGAACTTCTTTAGACCTATGTTGACACATATAAACTTACCCTCCATTTCTTCCATAGGGTCATATATTTCATGTCTTTATCTCTTATGCTGCATCCTGGGAAAGTTCCTCAGTCCTATCTCTGCATTTAACTATTCGTGTTGCTGTGACTTTCAGTGATTCTGTATTTCATTTCAGTTCTCCTAATTGCTTCTTGTGTCAATTCTACCTGTTTTTGTAATTTTCATTCCTGTACATGGCTGTTATTCATTCTTTTAAGAATCATAGATATATTTCCTATAAAATCACTTTCAGATTGCTTTATGATTTTTATTTTATTTGGAGTGAACTTAAAAAATATTGATTTTGTTTATAACCATTTTAACACTGCTTTCCTTCACATGTTTTAGAATGTTGATTTATACACTAATACTTAATAGAAGGATTTTTTTTTCACTCATTCTTTGTCATTTTTTTCTTGCAGATCCCCAGGTCCCACAGGTCAGAACCAGGTCTTGTATTTGAACTTCAAATAGCCAGGTTACGTTAAAAAGTACCAAAATTATTATTTTAATTATTGACACAAAACAGTTACTCTTAGGTAACAACCTAACTTTACTTAGGAAAACCTCTTTTGGGAGTTGGATATTATGATAGGTTGGATTACTCTTCTCTACTCATCACTCCTGTCTGTTAAGAAATTATATGTAAGCACACTGTGCCATGTGACTGCAGTACCTCTCATTAGAGTAGGTAGAGAATATTTATTTACTTTATTGATTTTGGCTTGGCCTGGCCTTATAAATTGCTTTGGCCAATTGAAATAGCAAATGTGACACTAGGCAAGGCTTTATACTTATTTTTAAGGCTTTATGTATAACATTCATGTTGGCCTCCTGAGTTTCCACAATTCACTAAGAAAAGAACTCACCCTTAGGGAATTCCCTAGCAGTGGTTAGGACTCCCCACTTTCACTGCCCCAGGGTGCGGGTTCAATCTCTGGTCGGGGAACTAAGATCCCGCAAACCACGTGACATAGCCAAAAAAAAAAAGTACCCACCTTTGGTAGCTGCTGTTCCCACAATGATAAGAATCCCAATCTGTAGTACAGGTAAATCCAGGTAAGCCCAGCTGGGATCAACTAAACGATAACCAAATGAGACCTATGAAGGAGAAAAATATATTGTGTTGTAATTGATCAAAATCTTGATGTTATTACGTAGTATTTCTGTATAAATTGCTGACTAACTCAGAATGTGAAGAGGAAATAGGCTAGTGAAAAATTCCTGGTATCAGGTTGGTCAAAAGACTTTAAAGAATAAATTTACCAAATATTCAAGTAAATGCTAATTTTTTAATAATCTCCTCCTGATTTCCAAAACCTCTGTAAACTCTATTATGCATATACAAACTCCTTATTGATACTTTTTAAAAAATAGAAATCAAAGTAGTTGAGTTCTATATTTCACTTAGGAAGAAGGAAAGAGAAAATTCTATCATGCAAGAGGAGACAGAAATGAAATCAAGAATACAGAGGAAGCAGTAACTGAGAGCTAGCAATGACCATGTAAATATAAGCACAAGGGAATTTGCAGAAATCTTGGGCAGAACATTCTACTTCACACAAAAATGGGTTAGAGTGCTAGTGCTAGCTCCACAAAAATTTCAAAAGACAGGGTTACATTTTTTGAAAACTGTAACTCCCATTAATATAATTTCTCAATTCTAAGAAGCTATAAATTATAAGACACATGATAAATGCAATTAACAGATTCTTTTCTGGAAATATATGTTATATTAATTGCACTTTTAAAATATTAACTTAGAAATAATAGGAAACATTTACCAACCAAGTTTTAAGTTACTGTGTTAGTTTGGATTCTGTGAGGAGACCCTGGAAAGGAGTCCCTTGTAAGAGATTCATTGGGAAAAGACCTGTGAGGGAAAATGGGTTGGGGGTCAGAAGAGGATGGGAGATTTTTCAGACCATGGAGCAGGTCCAAAGCTTGTGAAGGAGGAAAGCAAGGAAGGAAAGTTTGGAAAGAAACTGCAGCACAGTTCTGATAGAGCAAAAACCAATAAGGAGTCTTCAAGCCAAAATCGCCTATAAGAGGAGGACAGAATTTCCCAGGAATGGTCCTGGCTTAGAGTCTCTGCCTGACTCAATCAATGGTTGACAGTGGCCCCTGGGAAGTGTGGCTTCTGTGCAAATGCAGTGATAGATCTCAAAGTACAGCAGATGAAGCCATTGTCAATTATGCTCCTTGCAGTGGAGATTTGAGATCTGAGTGGAGCTTTTTCATAGATGTTACATTTATAGCCTCTTAGAATTGAGCAATTATAGTAATGGCTGTCACAGTTTTTATTGCTTTCTTTTGAAGATTCCAATCAAATTCTGTGTCTTGACCTTCTTCATATTCAAAAGCTAAAACATTTTCTGAATTACTTTTGAATATCACATGACATATTTCATAGTTTTTGTAATCATGATATCTTTATCATATTTTGAATTGAATTTGTAATTTTGGGTTACATTGAAGAATAACAATGTTTTATCAGAATTTCATACTCAGTTAAATTAACAACTTTTTTTTCCCTCTAAATGAATTGTATGTTTCTGGCAGATTAATGGCTTCTCTTAAAAGTCAACTGGTAACTTTTGACATACAAAGGCTTGATCTTTTCTTGCCTTTAGAATGGCTGAACTATCTATCACAGACTTAGTTAACTAAGAAAATGTTATGATCTATTGCAAGAAATTCTGCTGTCTTATAACAATAAACTGATTTTGTATACAGTAGTTTTTTTTTCCTCACTGCTACAACATTTGGAGGCATTTAAATTACAAATCTGCTGCTCAAACTGACAGCAAATTTCATCCCATGTGGTGCTGTCAAAGTAAATAACATAACTGGGATGACTGTTAGATGGATGTATATTTTATCAATTACTAAGTTTGCACTATACAAATAAAAACAAATATATCACAAGTTACCCCACTTGTGGTAGGCAAGATGCATCCAAATTTCAGGAATATTACTAAAATGAATATTTTGAAATGAGAGGTTTCTTTATTTTTACAGAGGTTCTAACTAAAAATTTTAGACAAGATAAAAATTAGCATATAGATTCTTGCCAGAAATTTGTTTCCTCCTGGAAGTTGTATGTCTAACTATTTAGTGATTACTATCTTTAACCCAAATCACATAATTTGAGATATTTAAGAGATTATTAATTCCAGCAAAGTTCCAACATTTTTAAAGTTAAAACTTTTCTTTTAAAAATAACTCTTACAAAGTATTCCAATGTATACAATGGATAAACAAGATTGTTATAATTAAATTTGGGAAGTGTTTCTTGGAGCATATCTACTGAGCCTTTTCACATCTTTCTCCTTCTGTAACCCAGGAACCCCTTCCCAAGTGTTTCCACATAATGCAGTTTAAAAACAGATTATGAAAAAAATTATTATTTGAATGGAAGTGGTGTGAGTGAATACAATTTTGTCCTGACTGTAGGGTGTACACTTAACATGATGAGTATTAGGTTAGCTATAAGTTTTACCAGCTATCTTTCTGTTATTGATTTCTAGTTTAATTCCATTGCAGTCTGAGGGCAAACATGTATGATTTCTATTCTATCCCTTTAAATTTGTTAAGTGTATTTTGTTGCCCAGAATGCGGTCTATCTTTGTCAATGTTCTATGTGAGCCTGAGAAGAATGTGTATCCTGTGGTTGAATGAAATAGTCAGTAGAGGTCCATGATATCCACTTGACTGATGGTATTGTTGAGTTTAACTATGTCCTTACTGTTTTCTTCCTGCCACCCGTTTCTTTTTCTTTTTTTTTTTTTAACATCTTTACTGGAGTATAATTGCTTTACAATGGTGTGTTTGTTTCTGCTTTATAACAAAGTGAATCAGTTATACATATATCCCCATATCTCTTCCCTCTTGCATCTCCGTCCTTCCCACCCTCCCTATCCCACCCCTCTAGGTGCCATCCATTTCTGAGAGAAGAGTTTTGAAATCTCCAGAATTGATACTGGATTTATTTATTTCTCTTTGCAATTCTACCAGTTTTTTTGTTTGGTTTGGTTTTTTTTTGCGGTACGCGGGCCTCTCACTGCTGTGGCCTCTCCCGTTGTGGAGCACAGGCTCTGGAAGCGCAGGCTCAGCGGCCATGGCTCACGGGCCCAGCCGCTCCACGGCATGTGGGATCTTCCCAGACCAGGGCACGAACCCGCATCCCCTGAATCAGCAGGCGGATTCTCAACCACTGCACCACCAGGGAAGCCCCTATAAGTTTTTACCTCACATAGTTCAATGCTCTGTTGTTAGGCATGTCCATGTTAAGGATTGTTATGTCTTCTTGGAGAATTGACCCTTTTATCATTATGTAATGCTCTCCTTTATTCATGATAACTTTCCTTGCTTTGAAGACTGCTGTGTCTGAAACTAATAGAGCTGCTCCCGCTTACTTTTGATTAGTGTTAGCATGGTATATTTTTTCTCCATCTATTTACTTTTAATCTATATGTGTCTTTAAAGTGGGTATCTTGTATACAACATGTAGTAGGGTCTTGTTTTTTGATCCACTCTGATATTCTCTATCTTATTATATTTGGTGCATTTAGACCAGACATTCAAAGTGATTATTTGACATAATTGGAGTAATATCTATCATATTCATTACTCTTTTCTGTTTGTTGCTCTTGTTCTTTGTTCCTATTTTTGTCTTCCACTCTTTCTGCATTTCTGTGGGTTTTAATTGGACATTTTATTTTTTTTAATTTTTAAAAAAAATTTTTTGACTGTGCTGCACAGCTTGGGGGATCTTAGTTCCCAAACCAGGGACTGAACCCTGGCCCCGTCAAAGCACAGAGTCCTAACCTCTGGACCACCAGGGAATTCCAAAATGGACATTTTATATGATTTCATTTTTCTCCATTCTTAGAATATAAGTTATACTTCCTTTCTTACTTCTTTAGTGGTAGCCCTAGAGATTGCAATATTCATTTACAGCTAATCTAAGTCCACTTTCAAATACGGTGGACTTCATGGATAATGTACATAACTTATGATAACAAAACAATCTTAATTCCTCCTTCCTGTCAGTTGTGTCATTACTATAATTCATTTCACTTATATAAACACATATATATGAGATATATACACACACACATGATCAAATACATCGTAGGTATTATTATTTTGAATAAACTGTTATATTTTATGTTAATTAAAAATAAGAAAAATAAAAGTTTTTATTTTACCTTCACTTTTCCTTCTTAGATGGTCTTCCTTACTTTATGTAAATCTAAGTTTCTGACCTAAATTATTTTCTTTGTCTCTAAAGTACTCTCTTGACATTTCTTGCAAGGCATGTTTACTGGAGACATACTCTCTCAATTTTTGTTTGTCTCAGTAAGTCTTTATTTTCCTTCACTTTTGAAGGATACAGAATTCTAGGTTGGTGGGGTTTTTCTCTCAACACTTTATTCATCTCATTCTCTTCTTGCTTGCGTGCTTTCTGAGAAGTCAGATGTAATATTTTTGTTTGTTCTTCTATATGAGAGGTGTTTTTGTCCTCTAACTTTTTTCAGGATTTGTATTTATCTTTGATTTTCTGTAATTTGAAAATAATATGCCTAGGTGTAGTGTGTTTCTTTGGTTTGTTTGCTTTTTGTTTGCATTTATCCTGCTTGGATTTCTTTGAGCTTACTGGATCTATAGTTCGGTGTCTGACATTAATTTAGGGGAAATTCTCAGGCATTGTTATTTCAAATATTTTTTTCTCTTGCTTCCTCTCTTTCTTCTTCTCTGGTATTCTCATTATGCATATGTAGATAGGTCTCAGTCTTTTAGTGAGCCTATGCTTCTGGATAGTAAACTTCACAAGAGTTTCTCAGTATTTTCCTCCTCCTTCAGTTGGGACAGGATGTATAGAGTAGGTTACAGTTGGGTATTTTCTTTGCTCCATGTCAGTTAGGCTGTGATGAAACCCCAGTGGGCTAGGCTCTGGTTAACTTGCTTCCCTTGATGACAGCCCTTTTTAAGAACAGAGTGCTATGGTGTATATCAAAATGGTTCCTTTTCCTTGTCTCTTGCTGGAAGTACAAGGGGATCTTTCTCAGATATTTACTTTTGTTACTTATATTTACTTATGGAAACCTGGTTAAGCTCCAGGAGATAAGTGTTATAAAATTGTGGGTTTCCCCTTATGACTGGGTCCCCTGGAATTTTTAACCCTCAAACCTGCCCACACTGAGTCTCCAGCAATGCATCAATTACCATTTTGGATTTTCTTTCTGGCCCTGGTTCCTGTGGGGGTTTCTTCTTGTGAGTCCCTGGTCTGATAAGCCATGACTCCCTTCTCCAGTCTTGGGGGCAGCACTTTGCCCTGTGTCCTCTGCTCTCTAGGGTCCAACAAAAGTTTTTCATTACTCAGTCTGTTCAGCTTTTTACTTATTGTTAGGATGGAGTGGACACTTCCAAGCTCCTTACACACAGAATTGGAAGCTGCTTTCTCAGCTATGAGTATTTTATTGTGGTTCTATATTAGGCTGCAAAAATGTCCTTCTGTTCTTAGTTTGCTGAGAACTTTTAATCATGAATGGCTTTCAGATTTGTCAAATGCTTTTCCTTTCATATTTTTAGATGATCATATGCTTTTTCCCAATTTTCTGTTAGTGTCTTTCATTTCATAGATTGATACTCAAATCAACTAACTTTGAATCCTTGGGATATAGCTTTTTGATCATAAAGTATTGTACTTTTACTATATTTATGGTTTTAATTTGCCAATATTTTATTGAGAATATTTGCATCTTTGTTCATGAAGAATATCATTCTGTAATTTCCTTTTCTTGTAGTATCTTTGTCAGGTTTTTCATCAGGATTAGGCTTATAAAATGAGTTGGGAAGTATTCTAATTTTTTCATTTTTTACATTGGGTGTTTTCATTTCTTCTTTTTTTTCCCCTTGATCAGTCTAGGTAGGGGGTTGTCAATTTTATTAAAGTTCTCAACAATTTGTCTTTTAGTTTTATTATTTTTCCTTATTGTTTGCCACATTTCTATTTATCTATATCATTTCTTTTCTTATACTTACTTTAAATTTAATTTTCCATTTTGTTTGTAGCTTCTTAATGTGAAGAATCTGATCCTTACTATTAGACTTCTCTTTTCTATGCATAATTTTTTACTGATATTTTTATATTATTAAATAACTCTGCCACTATACCAACATTCCCTAATAAGCCTGAAAAATTATATTTTTGTGGGACTGCATTGTATTTTTTAATTTAAAATTTCAAAAATTCCTTGTGGAAAATTTGATTAAATACACAATACAACTTTCTTTGATACCTTGTAGAATAAACATTACTATCTCAATAAAGTATAGAATTAATATTTTTCATAGCTTGGTTATACTTTGAATGTCAGAAACCATGTCCAAATTAATATTTGTGCTTTTGTTTATCATCATTCCTGAGGTCTAAGTCTGTTGGATATATTCACAAAGTCCTAAAGAAATTGTGATATCAAAGGAGCTTTGGATATCCAGATAGTACTACTAAGTATTTCTTTGAAATGTAATAAAAATAAAATCCAGAAGTGTGATAAATATTTAAAATGTTTTTAAAAGATACGTTATCTTTTGTTTAATTCATGTTTTCTTTTCATCCCCTTCCTTGTCCCATCCCACTTCACCTACTTCAGTCCTAAAACCCCATTGTTTCTGAATCAAAGAGCACACTATGGCTATGAAGTAAAATATTTGGTCATAATGTAATTTAGAATTTTAGAAGTTTTCATAAGTCCTCATGTATTACAAAGAACAAGAATAAAAATGAATTTTCAAACTTAAACAATCCAAATCATAACAAATTAACAAGAAATAAATAACTTTAAAAATAATAACTAGAATTGTTTTTCTTTTATGGTGTCAGCTTTATATTGATCGTTGAAGTTATAGAAGAAATGATTTGGAGAGCGAGAAAATTACTTGCTTCAGATGGCACATTATTTAGTTAATTCTTAAGCAAGTTTACCATTGTCAGGCTTAAGTTATACATGTTTTAAAATCAGATTTTGAGCAGTCATTATTATACAGGATGATATTTAACATTTTCATCCAGTAGGATTTCTGATCCATTTATGTTCTTCCTCGAATAATGGGCTGCATACTGTTAAACACAATGGCATTCTATTTTGTGTCACTGGCAAGAAACCCTATTTGTATTCAAACTTATACAAATAAACAGAGCTCCTTTTTATTATTTCCTGTAAAAGAATTTGGGAAATATTTTATAAAATTAACAACCACATTAAAAAAAAACAATAACTGCATTGACTATATTCTTAGAAACAAAAGAATATTTTGTAATTAGGAATATTAAGAATGTAAGTTCAAAAGGTCATTATTTTTTCTAATCGTGTGCTATCCAGTTGCTTATGAAGATTTCCATGAATTTATGTCAATCATGAAAATGACGTATGTGTCAAGAATGTGTTATGTTTTGTGTGAGGCCACTGAAAAGATTTTTATTTTTATAAGAATGTCTAGTCTTATTTGCTAGTGATTTGAGAAGTACACAAAAGAATAAAAATTAAGGTACAAAAATAAACATTATATGTGTCAGACACTGTGCTAAGATTTTTGCATGCCTTATCACTTCTAACTTGATCCACATAGAAATCCAATGTGTGCTTTCACTATGTGAACACTGAGTATTGAAGAAGGTAGGTAATTTGCCCAGTTTATCCACATAAATATTGAATAAGGAGTCATTGCAACCAAATATGTCTGTTTGCAGAACCCAGGCTGTTAACCATGTCACCTCTCTATGTTAACTTCTGTCTTGAGTTTTATGGGCAGAAAACTAAGAATTTGCAGGTAAGTCAACTTTACTAATTTAGAAACACAGAATCAAAACCGTTCACATTACTAGTTTAGAATCGCTCTTTCCCTACACATCCTAGATAGATAAGCATTTGTCTCTAATAAAATATATATAAACTGTCATATCTGTAAGCATTTTGAGAAATTGTTTTCACTTTCTTTTATCTCCAACATCTACCACAGTACCTGGCAAGGACAGTATTTTTGGGGTTTTTTTTGGATGACTTGAATAATATATATATATATATATTTTTTTTTTCTATACAGCAGGCTGTTATTAGTCATCCATTTTATACACATCAGTGTATACATGTCAATCCCAATCGCCCAATTCATCACACCACCATCCCCACCCCCCTGCCGCTTTCCCCACTTGGTGTCCATACATTTGTTTGCTACATCTGTGTCTCAATTTCTTCCCTGCAAACAAGTTCATTTGTACCGTTTTTCTAGGTTCCAAATATATGCGTTAATATACGATATTTGTTTTTCTCTTTCTGACTTACTTCACTCTGTATGACAGTCTCTAGATCCATCCACGTCTCAACAAATGACCCAGTTTCGTTCCTATTTATGGCTGAGTAATATTCCATTGTATATATGTACCACATCTTCTTTAACCATTCGTCTGTCGATGGGCATCTAGGTTGCTTCCATGACCTGGCTATTGTAAATAGTGCTGCAATGAACATTGGGATGCATGTGTCTTTTTGAATTATGGTTTTCTCTGGGAATATGTCCAGTAGTGAGATTGCTGGATCATATGGTAATTCTATTTTTAGTTTTTTAAGGAACCTCCATACTGTTCTCCATAGTGGCTGTATCAATTTATATTCCCACCAACAGTGCAAGAGGGTTCCCCTTTCTCCACACCCTCTCCAGCATTTGTTCTTTGTAGCTTTTCTGATGATACCCATTCTAACTGGTGTGAGATGATACCTCATTTTAGTTTTGATTTGCATTTCTCTAATAATTAGTGATGTTGAGCAGCTTTTCATGTGCTTCTTGGCCATCTGTATGTCTTCTTTGGAGAAATGTCTATTTAGGTCTTCTGCCCATTTTTGGATTGGGGTGTTTGCTTTTTTAATATTGAGCTGCATGAGCTGTTTATATATTTTAGAGATTAATCCTTTGTCTGTTGATTCATTTGCAAATATTTTCTCCCATTCTGAGGCTCGTCTTTTCGTCTTGTCTATGGTTTCCTTAGCTGTGCAAATGCTTTGAAGTTTCATTAGGTCCCATTTGTTTAGTTTTGTTTTTATTTCCATTACTCTAGGAGGTGGATCAAAAAAGATCTTGCTGTGATTTATGTCAAAGAGTGTTCTTCCTATGTTTTCCTCTAAGAGTTTTATAGTGTCTGGTCTTATATTTAGGTCTCTAATCCATTTTGAGTTTATTTTTGTGTATGGTGTTAGGGAGTGTTTTAATTTCATTCTTTTACATGTAGCTGTCCAGTTTTCCCAGCACTACTTATTGAAGAGACTGTCTTTTCTCCATTGTATATCCTTGCCTCCTTTGTCATAGATTAGTTGACCATAGGTGCGTGGGTTTATCTCTGGGCTTTCTATCTTGTTCCATTGATCTATGTTTCTGTTTTTGTGCCAGTACCATATTGTCTTGATTATTGTAGCTTTATAGCATAGTCTGAAGTCAGGGAGTCTGATTCCTCCAGCTCCATTTTTTTCCCTCAAGACTGCTTTGGCTCTTCAGGGTCTTTTGTAATGACAGTTTATTTTTAAGAGACAATTTTTTTTTAACCAAATTATCAGATTATAATTTTCAGAAATATACTTAGATGTTTCCCGCAGTTGTAAAAGTGGTTTTACATATAAGAAAATCACAACTAATTAAAAATAAATTTGGAAAAATTCATGAAATTAAATAAATTATGAAATTACATATATGCTAAATCAAAGAATTCCAAAGATATATAATATATTATACATGTGCACCATGTTTCAGAATCTGGGTATGGTGCATATACATCCCAGGATTTTATTTCAGGTCTAAATATGTGTAAGTGATATCCCCTTTTACTGAAATGCAAGTTCATAAATATTCACTGAATGACTAACATGGGTTCAGTGTGTCTCTTCCTAACATGTGTAAAACAATGTTATATTAAATTGTAACTTTCAAAAGAACATGGATCCTCCCTGTGGATTCATGAAAAAACATTTATCTGAGTTGAGATATATGCTAATTTCAAGAATGAGTCAGACTATCAGAGAACATTATATAGGATAAGCTGAATACAATTAAAAACAAGAAGTGCTAGAGAACAGTCACATTGAATACCAAAATTTGAGACTGTGATGAAATAGATCAGTGATCAATAGATTTGGGGTACTAATATAAGTCCTTTAAAACAGGTTACTTCATTTGAGGCCTATGATGGATTTTGTGGTAGATAAAATAATAATTCCCATTTTTGACAATGGGAGAAAGAGATGCTTAGAGAGATCAAGTGTCATGCCATAGTCATACCACCAGGAAACAATAGTTAGGACTTGCTCTATACCATCCGTCTCTAGAACTCATTCTTTCCTTAAACTATAAAATATTTTCTACAACAAGGAGTATCAATAAAACATTTTTTAAATTCAAGAATTGGAATATATTACACCTAAACAGGTAGTTAAATATCAGAAAAAAGTCCTGGACTATTAGAATTCAGGGACCTGGGCCATTGTCTCAGCTCTGGACAAATTAGCTACACTTTACAGGCAACTCACTTAATCTTTACATGCCTCAATTTGTCAATTTGTATATCAAGAAGGCTGGAGATGATGCACTTAAAATCTTCTCCTTCTCAGTCAATATTTGCAAATTTCCTGCTACATTATTGGTTGTTTTCTGCTGTATCTGATTCTGCCACAATTTTCTCTTCCACTCCCAGTACACCGTGATATTTACATCAATAGGATAAAGTTAAGTCACTCATTGTGCTAAATTGGATTTGTAACTATTGCTTCCTGACATGAAGATAACTTGATGATCCAAGACTGTACCTAAGAAGACAGAGATAAACTTATATTAATTTAGATTTGTGATGTTGAATTTTAGTAAACTCAGGTGCTAAGATTAAGGTTGGTGAGATAATAATCTATTTGGGTTTGTAATTCTATAAAATGAAAATTTCTAAATATTTTAAACTATAGTTTTTTATCACACAGTATAAAAACGTTTAAATTTCCTAGGTAATTTTTTACATATGATACTAAACAATACTAAAATTAAAATATGACACTAAATTTTAGCAATGAATCAAAAGTTAAGTTAAATAAATGAATTAGAAATCTTTTGTAGTCTGCAATTTGGGAAAAGAAAATATGCTTTCTAATAAATGAATTAGAAATCTTTTGTAGTCTGCAATTTGGGAAAAGAAAATATGCAAAATATTGCTTTACAAGCAATTTATTCTCTTAAGAAGGTATTCCAAATGTTGGTGGGAACATAAGCAGTATTTACATTGACGAATAGAAGTTATTACAGCTTCATTTATGGGATACACCTTATTTACTCATTCTTTGACCCCAGTCTACTCTCATCCCTCTTTCAGACATCTTAGCTGAATACATATCTATAAATTTTATGGAATGAATTTATTTAATATATTCAGCTGGGTCTCTTCTTTCTGACTCATGTAGGGAGACAGCCTGGCCAGCCATCCCAAAAATGCTTGAGACTTACATGAGGCCTGCAGACATACTATCCACCACAGGGCATGGGAGCTGCAGGCTTGTTTCTTGTTACTTGCCATCAGCCATGCCCACTACATGTGTGCACCGATCCAGAATACTCAAGCTCGTTCTCTTGATGCTGCAACATCAGAGCTGTCTGTCTTCTCAGACACACACTTCTGCGATCAAGAAAAAAGAATTGACTTGCTTCTAGGTCTTAACTGAATACGTGTGAGACTAAAGTGTCCCAGCTCATTTAGGAAACGGACCTGATGAAACCAACCAAACCTCACCTAACTGTAATACCCTGCAAGTGTCATCTCCTTCTAACCTCTTGTACTCTCATCCCCAAAAGAATCTGTGTTGTTTACCCCTTCATCCATAACCATTCTCAGATAAGCCCATGCTATATGTCTCCCTGAACTGTTCGAGATTAAAAAAAAAAAAAGAATGGAGAAGACATTAAATTATGTTGGGATATTTGGCTGACTTTCATCTAGAGAAAACTGTAAATTAAATCCCTACCCTAAAATATTCACAAAATAAAAATTAATTTCAGTTAAATTAAAGATGCAAATATTTGTTTAAAAACCTATATAACATTAACTGCAGAACTGAGGGATATAATCATAATTTTGAGGTATGTGATTGGAGGTCATATCAAATAACACTCCAAATGCAGACTCTAAGAAACAAGACAGATACATTAGCCCGTGTTAAAATAAAAATATCTATACAACAATATATATTATAAAGCAATGTAAAAGATAAATAAAAAGGCTGAGTAAATATTTGCAGTATATATAATAAAGGTTTAAATTATATTTTAAAATATGTAAAATTCTTTTTTTAAAGAAAAAACTCAAAGGACAGAAGCCAAAATATGAATAAACAAATCACAAAAGAAAAAAGAGTAATGGCCTATAATCATTTCAAAGAAGCTCAACCTCACTAATAATTAGAAAAATGTATATTAAAATAATTAAAAACAATTTTAACTCATCATATTGACAATTTTTTTTAAAAAAAGACATAATATCATTTCTTAGTACGGGTGTCAGAAAATGGCTTCTTTCTCATAATGTTGGAAGGAGCAAAAATTGGACAGATTTTTTTTAAAATTTTTATTTATTTATTTTTGGCTGCATTGGGTATTCATTTTTGTGCACGGGCTTTCTCTGCAGCGAGCGGGGACTACTTTTGGTCGTGGTGTGCAGGCTTCTCATTGCAGTGGCTTCTCTTGTTGCAGAGCGTGGGCTCTAGGTTCACGGGCTTCAGTAGTTGTGGCTTGCAGGCTCTAGAGTGCAGGCTCAGTAGTTGTGGTGCATGGGCTTAGCTGCTGCACAGCCTGTGGGATCTTCCTGGACCAGGGACTGAACCTGTGTCCCCTGCATTGGCAGGCAGATTCTAATCCACTGCACTACCACAGAAGCCCTGAACAGATTTTTAGTTTAAGGAAATTTTTAGTTAAAGGAAATTTAACTAAAAAATATATGCTAAAAACATGAATTACCTAGAATGTAGATTGCTTAATATGAGAGTCTAGATCTTGAATTTATTTGCCATTATCTGCCCCTGGTATTGCTTTTTACACACACAGTGGGTTGGAATTTTTACTTAGTTATTTATTCAATTATTTACTCACACTTCTGGATTGAATTACTTATTTAAAAAACACATTCCCTTACCCCATTTAGATGACATTAAAAATATTATTATGGATAATATGGCATATTGATAGTTATTCCGTGATTTTCTTCTTACTAAAGCAAAATAGAAACATTTGAAATATATGCTTGTTGGCTTAGAAATCAGCTCCAGAGAACAAAGATCTAGTTTAAATCATTCCTAAAGTAACTGTTATAACAGTCTCAGTTATAACATGTTCTTTTTTTTTTCTATCTTGTCTCCTTCAGTTTCTATGTCTAAATTCCACTATGTATCTTGATTACTCCCATGTTCATGTCAACAAGTGTTAACTGTACCTTTAGTATGTTTCATATACTTTGCTATTGATTATGAGAAAGAGAAAATAAATATGGCATGGATTAGCCCTTAAAAATCTGCTGGGGAAGCTGACTTGTATATGACAAACAACAAAGATATTAGGAACATAATAAGAGATAAAACAAAGTTCAGTGGTGGCAAAGAAGAAGAAAACTAATTCCAACTCATGGGTTAAAAAAAAGTTGTTTGAGGAATTGACATTTTATGCACACTACATAAGACTGATAATTAAAATATTGTCTCTAAAACTGTATGTTTTCTTTCTTCTTTCTTTCTTTCTTTTTCTCCCTCTTTCTTTCTTTTTACAATTATGTTCCTTAAAAATTTTCAAATCCATACATATTTTGTAAATTCCTAGAGGAACTTATGAGTTAATGGAATTCTTTAGTGATTTCTGGATGAGGTGAATAATTGTTCTCTGATGTTTCTTTTCTAGAAATCCAGATTTCCAAATATTGAAGAGTAAAATTAAGGACACACACCCATATATTCATTAGTTTGGTGTTCAGTGGTATCACTAAAGGTATTGATGAGCAATTTTTAAATTCACTTCTGAAATTTAAAAAGAATCTTATAAAAATATTGCTATGACATTTATTGCTTGTGCACGCATTATATCCAACATAGTAACTAGGAAAAAATTAAGGGAATTTACATAAAGTTTGAATTACTATTATTTTTAATGTATCTTTTTTTGGTTGTTATTTAGATTTCTTGGCAACTTTCCCTGCTACGTGGTTAAATCTCTATTCGTGAGTCACTGATACATGGGAAAGACAAGTACTATTTCATTTAACTTCACAAGTCGTCTGTGCCTTTGTCTCTCTCTTGAATCCCTTAAAATGTCCCAGGCCCTGTTATGTTCTTCTGTTTTGTCAGTTTGTACTATTCTTCTGCTAGCCCTCCCAATATGTATGTACCACCCACTCCTGCCATAGACTCCAAAACACCTTGGTAAGTTGAAGAGATGTTGAGTTTTGTTCCCTGTTTTTCTTTGGAGCCAGAAAAAAAAATCTACAAGTTGCCTCCCTGGGAGAGGACAACACGTTCACCTAGCTAAGGGCTAAGAGGAGAAGCAGGACAGTGTAGGGGTGGAAAGTGGCACAGAGGAAGGAACAAAGAACAGGGACGGGGGCTAGAGGGTTTTCTGGCATCTGTGAGAGGAAAGGAAGTAGAGGAATTGAACTCTATGTCTGGAGGCTACTCCCACTTCCTTTCTGCTCAGTGAACCTTTGCTCATCCTTTAAATCTCAATTCAATCGCTACCTCCTCTGTGAAGTCTTTCCTGATTGGTTCAGGAGTGATTAAGCACTGCTTCTATTTCATTTTACACAAACTTCTATAAAGGCAAATATCTTGCTGTTTTGTGTTACTAGCATAAAGAAATGTGATTTTCTTAAAAGGATTCAGCCCCTGCTCCTAAACGAGAGAGTGCTGACTTATAGGTTGCTGGAGTTATGGCCTGAGATGCTCTTAAATTGAAGAAATGTTTCTCAAGGAAGATAGCAGCCAGGTTACCTTTTAATTTTGTTGTCTGGGGTATGCAAGTTGAGGGCCAGTACCAAGTTGCCTGATGCCATAAAGGAGGAAGAAGGGAGTAAGTGGGGTCAGTAGACAAAGAAAAATAGACAACAAGTCTAGAAAATAAAATAGAACTCTCTGATTTTAAAGAAGTGATTCCAGATATAGAAAAAGAAAATGCATTGCATACAGAAGTACTTCCAAAATTACAATAGTTGTGGTGATGGTAGTGAAAGAGTTGATACATGACAATGTGTTGGGTCCAACCTCAAGGTAGCCATGGGTGAGATTCTAGCTTCCCACATGGGCTCTACTTGTTTATTTACAAACTATCCTCCCCTGAAGGTAAGCCAATCAAGTTAAGAATATTTGCTTTTTCATCTTGATATTTCCAGTAGCTCACATAGTATGCATGCTATCTGTTTAATACATAGTGGTTGGAAGAATAAAAAGGAAGAGACCAAATTGTGCCTAAGCACAGAGTGAAAGATTGAGTGAGTTGGTCTGACATATCCAGGCTGATACTAGTGCAGCCACTAGATAAGTCAGTGATTTTGTATATGTGTCCTGTTGCCTGGGTCAAGGGACAGCTTCTAGCAGCTAAGTCTTCATTTTCCTTGATCAGTAACACTAGGAGAAAAAAAAAAAGGTATGTTGTTATTGCCTGAGGCTATAGGACAGCTCACAATTTTCTCCAGTCCTCTCACCAAATCTTTATCACCCAATACCAAATACATACACCCAAGCATTTTCCCTCTATCATCTGTCTTGACACACCTATTTGGGGAAATCTAGGGCAAAATTCCCATCATACCCGTGCCTAAGGAAAGTCTATATTCTCTAGAATAAAGAAATAGAAAGTCTGTCTTCTGTGTGTGTTATGCAACTGATCTGTGGTGTCAGTACTCCAAAATCTGGTGCTAATTTCAGAAGGTGTTGTCGTTCTTATCATTAAGAAACTCAGAATAACGGTTACATATTACAATAAAATTTTAAAAGTTAAGTTCAGGTTCTAAATATAATAAGTCTTGGAAACTTTTACTCTGAAATCACACTGGCCTATTAAAAAAGAAATATACACTCAATATGTATACTTCAAAGCATCACTGTTTGGATAAAACTGAAGGAAAATTTTGTTTAAGATAGACTAATACATAGATATTAAAAAATGAAACAATTCTAATGAAAATAAAAATCTTAGATAAGATTTATTATGTTAGTTACTTCAGATGTTAGACTAGGAGAACATAAAATTTCCTTTCCATTTCTTTTAAAGTGAACCAATTATTTTTAGCCTGTCTGAAGTAGGGAAATGGGAAAACTATTGCTTAATTTTAATAGAAGAAAAAAATAGTCAATATTTTAGGGCTATCCAATAGAAAATGAGAATGAATTTCAAATGTGTTTTAGCTAGGTCAATTACATATATCTGTGGTTTTTCATACTATCTAGTAGGTTATCATGCTTGCATAGTTAAAATGCCAGAGGAATGCACTTAACTGCAGAATGCAGATCAGAGAAAAATATTGTTTATATAGTGGGAGGTAAGATAGTTCCTGTAAGTGGAAAGCCTCAAGATATCTTTCAACTAGCCAGTGTCAACAGATTTCTTAAATTTTAATATTCTTTGTCTGTTCATACATGTTTTATTCCAAATTATTCAAGTTCAGCCATAGCAGTCCTGAGAGTTTCAAGATAATGTTTCCTTTAGACTTATTACCGCCATCTTCTCTTAACATTCATACCCTGACATTTAAGAAATTAAGATATTTATTAGTTTTTCAGTTTTTATCAAATAATTCAAGAAGATTCCTCTAGGCAGTTAGAAAATAATCCTGCAAAAATAGAATTCTTAAAAGACTGCTTTTTTTTTTCTGTCCTAGCCTTATACCAGTCTACAACTATCATTCTTACTTAGAGACAAAATGACAAACTTTATTAAATAATATAAATTTACATATTCCAACAGCTAAAAGGTTTTATTTCACTTCTCTCCAACCTGTCTGGTAGGTAACCGGTACGTAAACTGAGAGTGCCACAGAGATGAGAAGTCACTGAGCAATGTCATGTCTGTATCTACGTGTCTGGTGAGTATTGCTGTGTTTCCACAGTGAAAAGACAGGAGAATATCTTCTGATAATATCCAAAGGGCTAGTGCAAGTGCCAGCCCTAATAGGTCATTTCAATCTGACTGCTGCCGACACTACCCCATATTATTAAGTCTTCAAATGAGAAGAGTCTTTCTAGTTCCCATTGCCAGGAAACAGACAAGGCATATGATGTAGAATCCATAAATAGTGAGTTTATCCCAAGTTAAGCTTTGAAGTGATTTTGACTGCTAGAGATACTCAATCTTTAGCCTTTAATAAATTATATTAGCTCACTCTGAACTGTTTGAAATATTCAAGAACAAAGAACTGTTCACCTCAAAATTAAGATATGAATTTTAGCAACAGGTTTTACATGATGGCATGCCTGCTGCTAAACATGGAGACAAGCATACCCTCATGTATTTCTTATTTGGCTTCAGTTTGAAATTTATTTTGTATTGTGGGTTCTTTATTAACATTTTATATTTTATTTTGTTAACCTCTGCATTAAACATTGTGCCTGGCACAGAGTAGGAGGTGAAATTATGATAAATAAATTGCATTGAACATGCTTTGTGTTCTTCTTTCAGTGAAATCCTTAGAGAAGGATATGCTTCCTTGAAGCATTAGTGCTGGTACTGTGAAAGGTTACAGTTGAAATAATGTTTTCAAAGAAAACATGCAGGCATTTAGCATGGGCCAAAATACTCTTGTTGGTCAGGTGGGACTCCCACTGAAATTTTATCCCAAAACCCACGCTTACTGCGTGGGTGAAAAACTAGGATTGAAATTGACCCCAAAGAAAAGAAAACAATGTTTACTTGTAGGACTAGTCATTACATTTACTTCCCATGAAGAACTATTTACCTATGTAAGACAACTTTGAACATACTATCTTGATGGAAATGTTACAGTAACACATAATTTACATCTGCTGATCACTGATGCAGTTTGTCAGCAGGAGTAGCTATTATACAAAGCATGCCAAATAGGAGTAAAGAGTTAAGTGGTCCATGTACAATTAGCCTCCCCTAAGCGAGCAAATTATCCAAAGAATTGCTTACCCTCCCCACATTACTAAAGGGAGTGAAAACATGACTGTATTTAGTAAACTCCTGTACATATATACGGTAGACACATTTCAAATATCTAGCCTTCCCCAGCTTCCTTTGTGACTTTATTACTTATTTAAAACAACTGGAAGCAACTTTGGGCAAACTGGAGGTAAAGTCAGAAAATGGATGGGCCAAAGCTTTCCCTCACTCTCTCTCTCTCTCTGTATGTCTCTCTCTCTCTCTCTCTCTCTGTGTGTGTCTCTCTCTCTTTTGACCCCTTCCTTGCTTTGACTGATTCTTTGTTTGTTTGTTTGTTTGTTTTTAAACTAGCTTTAGCTTTAACTGATTTTTTCTGTCACAGATGTTACTAATGATGCACAAATTGCTGGAACCAATGTGGAAAACATTGCACAAAAGAAACACTATCCTTTTAGTTTTATTGCCAGGTATAATTGATTCCATACAGTCTGGCCATCATTCTAGTTGATTCTATTTCTTCCAGCACTTCTTTTGGGGAGAATGAGAGATGGAGTAAAAGAGTTGCGTTTACCTAACTGCTCAGAAATTTAAAAATAGGAAATGATCATTTAAATACCTTACTTACTTTGCTTTATTTTTATATTTATTTATATTTTAACTCATTTTTCAATGGCCAAACATGATTTGACCTTTATAGTTTAAAATATATCTTCTCAAGATTAACAGGCTATTAAATGTGCAGGTGGTCTCTTAAAAATGTTTAATTATAGGACATTTGCCACAAAGGCTCCTTAAATAATACTTCACCTGATGAGCTTTCCTTAAATATCCAACTTTAGATTACACAGTGTTTTGCAAACGACTTGATACTTGAACAAAACTCTCGCATTTACGTCTGCTACCTGAATATTTTTATGCGATAAGTTCTTTTATCATTAGTCATACGTCAGGGAATCCTACTGAAAAATAAATCACTCAAACTTTTTAAATAGTTAATTTGACATTTTTTTGGTGATGTGTGTTTTGATTAAGTTGAAACCAAGAAAAAATTGTAAAAATAAGCTATCTGATATATATAAACCTGTTTATTCACTATGAATAGCATGTAGAAGCAAAGTCATTATACCTCCTACAGAAAGACAGACTTCAGTGATCTCACAGATATTTTTTTCTTCTTTATATTATTTTATCCATAAATGATGTAGGTCATACTTGAAGAGATAATGAGAATTTGGAATGTGATGATGTCCAAAGCATCCCTCCCACTCCCAAAAGCATCTTTATTTTTCTTCACGTTATTCCAGAATGTTTATTAAAATATATTTTCCAAACACATGGAAACATTTGCAGAAATGTCACATAGCCAACACTAATTCACTACTTCTTTTTATATTGCTGTCTTTTTAGATCTTTAGATCCGCTCATCTTTCACTGTTCTTTGAGAAGTCTGTGAACGGGATTACATTTCTCTGCATCTAGATAGAATCATTTTATCTTATGTCTACCTAATTTCTTTCCAGCAGTGGAAGACTTCAAGACTGTAAGTAAAAGAACTTGCCAGCAGCCCAGAGCATAAGTTCTAAACTTGCCTATAAATTAAGCACAAAGAAAGTAAGTGACATGCAAATATATTTGAAAATAATGATGGCAATTTAGCAGAAACAAAAGACATAAAATATATAGTTTTGTGTTTTAGATAGATAGTTGTGTTCAGAGAAACCCAGGGCTTCTTCTTACTATTAGTTAAAGGGAAATAGACATCTAGCATGTATTGAAAGACATCATTGTAATAGCACCTTCACTTTGAATCAACTTAAACTACGACTTTAAATGCATGCTAATGATAAATGTTAGTAACTGAAAGTTAGGAGAATGTGTTAGTGATCTTCTCAATCAGTTGTAAGACATAATACAAGTAAGTCTCTGATATTTGCTATAACAAAGCTCAAAGTAAAGGCAGTTAAGGTACCATGTGCTCATCTAATATGAAGGCAAGTAACCTGTAAGAACCAAAGAATGTCTTGTAGATACAGATAATTGTGCTTTAATTATTTTATTTCCAAGAGGATTTACTTTATTCCAGATAGAAACTTGCTCTGTAAAGAGAAGAATGATATTGCATTTCCTGTTTTAGTTTTCATTCCAATGCAAAGAGCAAGGGGAGGCACCTGTCTGCTAGGTCTGGTGACACAGGCACTCTGCTTCCCTTGGGTTCCAGATTGGTTCACCAGGAGCAAGTGTTAGGGACAAAGCTGGAGATAACCAAGGTTCCAATCCTGAAGACTGAGAACCACGGTTGCCAGCAGCCAGGAGTGTCCCGCCAGCTGTGGCTCAGGCTGTCATCGCCAAAGTTTACCTCTACACATGAAACTGGGGGAAATAGAATTACTTAAACTTATTTTTATGTCAAAATTCATGGTGGAAGAAAATAGTGAGTTCAAGGAAATGTATTATTTCATAAAGACCTTCCTTCAACTCATATAATTGAAGTTTTCATTGGATAAGAAGGGCTGAAATATACTCTCAATTAGTTTTGTTGTGAAAAAAAAAAGTGAACCATTTCTCTATTTGTGTTATAAATAGATCTCTTCTTTTTAACGATTTTTTATGGTAACACCCAAATTCTCTCTCTCTCTTTTTTTTTTTTTTTTTTTTTGCTGTACGCAGGCCTCTCACTGTTGTGGCCTCTCCCGTTGCAGAACACAGGCTCCGGACGCGCAGGCTCAGCGACCATGGCCCACGGGCCCAGCCGCTCCGCAGCATGTGGGATCCTCCTGGACCGGGACACGAACCCGTGTCCCCTGCATCAGCAGGCGGACGCTCAACCACTGCACCACCAGGGAAGCCCCAAATTCTCTTTTTATCCCCATTCTTTCCTCCTAGACAAATTGGTAGACTCCTATAGCTTTAATTAACTTTTCCGTATAGTTGATTCCCAAGTTTCTTACAGGCTCCAACCTAAGCTGAAGCCCAGAAAAGCTCCGGAATAAGAGAAATAAATCCTACTACACGTGCACACCTCAGAATATCTTGAGGACAACTCAGATTTATTACATCCAGAACTGAGCTCTAATCCATATTCCTTCTAAAAATAAAAACCTTCTAAAAATAATCTATACTCCTTCTAAAACTAAAAACTATCTCCCTTCCTCTTCATTGTCACAATCTAATCACCTAAGTTAGAAATCAGAAAGCCACTTCAGGATTTTCCTCTTCTGCCCTATGCCACTCCCTCTACCTCACATCCAGTTAGTAACCAATACATGTCATTGCTGTCATTAATATTTGTCTTTTTTTTTTTTTTGGCATGGAACTGTCACCACTTCCATGATTTCATTATTATAGTCCTGACCTCTTCATCCCCCACTTATTTCCCATCTGTACGCTACTGTCAGAGTAAAATTTCTTCAATATAAAGGAGCTAATTTTGTCTCTTTTTAAAAATACTGTCCTCTGCTTCCCACTCCATCAAACTTAAAGCTCTTAGCGTAATACACAAGAGACCTCATGACCTAATTGCGTTTTTTTACTCCCATCTCTTCCAGGTGCTCATGTCCTTCTGTCCTACACAACCACCATGTATACCAACATTACAAATAAAACAAATTAAGTTACTTAAAAGAACCTTGCTCTATTATACCCTCAGACCTTTGTAAATACCAGTTCATCTACCTGCTTTTTCCACAGTTCGCTTTTTTTGGGCTGGTGAATGCTTAGTTACAGTTTCACATTAAGATTAAATATCACCTCCTTTATATAATCAGCCCTGATCCCCGAAGGATCCCTTCCCTGTGCTATCTTGGTAACTTATGTACTTACTTCACTTTCTCACAGTTTGTCTGTGACTGTTGACATTGCAGACTTCCTCACTAGACTTGGAGAAATGTAAGTGCAGAAATCCTGTGTTATTCATGTTTGATGTCTCAGCACTTAGTCACTCTGCTTTGACATTTTTGCACAAATGGTGACCTGAAAATATATGCATTATGACTTAAAAGACTGGAGAAATAAGATAATATTTTCTACAGAATGATGAGTGTTGATGTTTTCTTTCAGTTAAAGGTTCATATAAATCTTATTCATTCATATGAACTGTTCTATTTCTCTAACACCTTAAGGACAATAATATTAACAGGGTGGGATGAGAGTGAGATTTAAAAATGCAAAGTTATAGTTTGATGATCATTTACTTTGTTTAATAAACCCATGCATTAGAGCATTTCTCAAAATCCCATCACCATACATGCTTTCATTTTAGCCGCAAGCTATCATCTGGGCATGGAGATATTTAAATACTTATTTTACTGCTGAGGACACTAACCATTAGAGAGGTTAAATGATTTTACCAAGGCAGAATGTTAGAAAATGTAGGAAACAAGACTTAAACCCACATCCTCTAGCTACGAGTCCAGAGTTCTTTCCTCTCACATCATCAACTGTGTAAATAAGGTCCAGACATGTATTTTTGATGTTGGATGTATGGAGTCTTTCATAATCTCTGGTCAGATGCTGAAATTAAGTTAGAAGTGTAAGAGATTTATTGAGAGGTAACCCCTGGGATCAGAGAAAGCAGGATTGGGCAGAGAGTCTCAGACTATAACGCATTTATGACAGACTCTCAATCACCCAAAGGGGAGATTTGGAGCACAGATTACAAGTCAGGTAAGTCTCTCACTGTGCAGAAATTGCCAGGCCCTGCTGTCTTCACTCTACTCAGTCATTGGCAGGGGCTACTCTGGAAGTACTTGACCTTGGTTCAAAAGTGAGGCAGATCCCCCAGATGCTAACAGCTGGAGGCTGTCAGCTAACTACCCTCCTTGCAACTAGATGTCCAGGTTTTTCTTGAAGGTACTGCAATAGTAACATATTCACACATAAGCTGTGGAGTTATAGGAGTCTAAAAGTTCTTGGAAATGGTGAAGCAAGAAACAAGCAGTGAATTAACACAGATTGTAGAAAAGAAGTTGGCTCTGAATGGTATTGAAGTTAAATATGTTTAAAGTCTTGTTTCTAGAAAAGTGTGCTCCACCAAAAGTTCACATGAGCTATATTACTTTATGAATTTGTCTCCCTTCACGAAGAAAATAGGTTGGCCATACTCAGTGATTCTTTTCTAACAATCTTCAGAATATGAGAAAACATTTCCTTATGAGTCACATAATTCTATTTTGGTGACTTGTAAGCAAGTTTGTACATGAAACATGAAAATGGAAAACAGCTGGACTTAAAATTTTGTATATGAGAATTTTCTTTAGTAGTTTATCAGTTTATAGAATGTATAAGATGGCTTAGAAATTACCATTGTCAAAAGTGGCCAGATGACTCCTGAAAAGCAAATCTAATTTCAGCATCGAAAGAGCTTAAAACATAAAAATACTGCGTACTGTTCCAAGGATTCTTACATAAGAAAAATTTGTAGAGTTACATAGGTAACTATTGGATAACTCAAATAATCATCTTGAGATAAGTGGAAATAATATTAGAAAAATCATTGCTGAGGAAGTACACATTTTCAACTGTTTCTCAGTTTTCATCCTGAATATATTATAGCCATCTTATGAACATTTTGCTAAAGTGAAGTAGGATTAGCTATCCATTTATAGGTGTAAATAAATTTATTTACTTATTTACAGAGGTAGTATTACTTAGATCTGTGAGTGTGTCTGAACCATTTAGAAGTCAAACAAATACAGTTCAGCAACTAAAGTATTTTCCAAGCAGTTGAAAACCATTGACTTATATTTTTCACAGAATTCTGAAGAGGATCAAAGTGTGTAATTCTCAGCAATATTTATAACATCCCCCTTCAAATCCCTATCCTATTTATCAGATATAGTCATCACTCTTCCTCCATCCCCAACAAACATTTTTTTTTCTTTTTCTCCATTTCCTTTTCTCTCCAATCTTGTATTATGAAAGTTAACTTAGCCTTTAACAAGCTAGAACCCTTAAAAATTTCAGGGGGAGAATGAGAAATATTAATCTGGTAATAGCAATATTCTCTTTGAGTAGGGAATATCATGAAAACAAACTAATTCATGTAACTTTTGTTCTAGTCACATTTTGCAGAACTCACTCAACTTTCACAATTTTGTATAATGTTCAGGCATTATGGAAAAGCATTTTCAGAATGTCAAACTACTTAGGAATGTATTTTGAGAAGTAAATCAATGGCCATTATGTCACTGTAGATGTTTTCTCCTGGGTCTCAACAACCTATGAGTTTACAAGCATTTTAATGACAAAAATCACAATGGCTTGAAGTTCACACAGGTTCTTTTTTTTTTTTTTTTAACAGAATCCGATTTCCTAATAATTCCTGGAATTCTCACTTACAACACAAATCCATCTTGGATGTCACTAACTTCACAGTTAGCATCTGGTCTGTAACACACTTTGCCCTTAGGTCACCTCCTGCTGGCTCAAGGCCAGGATCCCTAGGGTTTCTGCTGCTTACACTACAAATACTTTTCTCTATGTATGGACCCAGTGCATCCTACAATGTATTACCACGGTTATGGTGACCAAGTTGTGATGTTTTAAAAGATGTCAATGAGTGAGTGGGGACAATACAAGAAAACAGTCAAAAAACACTAGATAAAGTTGAATACTCTCCCAGGATTATATAACACAAAATTTATAGGAAGCTCATATTATGCAAGCTGTTTCATAGGTACATAATAAAATTTTAGAGATGTAGAAAATTTTGTTTTGTATGGAAATTCAAATTAGCCCTTTGATTATGAAGTAAGCATACATGGCAAAGACTATAGCAAGAAGACATTTTGCTTTTGAATGTTTTTGTTTTATTCTGTTTTGTTGTGGATTTTTGCTATAGAGATTCTTAATCCAGCAGTTTATATTATTTTGGTGTCGCAGGGTTATTCTACATCTTTTGTAGTAACTTCTTAGGTAGCTACATGAGGCATGAAGGCCTTCTTCGCACTAAATGAGTACTTTGTACTTAAATAAGTACAAAGCACCCTAAGAGCCAGGACAAAGTCAGGCAGACCTCCAGACTAGCGTGGCCCATGACCCAGGTTCACTTACTTCATGGAGCACAGAAGCAGAACGAGAAAGCTGAATTTGAGCTCTGAATGCAGCAATCCCATGCTCAGACTCAGCAATCAACGTGGGTATGTAAGAGTGAGGAGGATGGAAGGATAGGAAGGTTCTTTCTTGCCAATACTGCTGAAAGAACAAAAGTTCCTATATTATTCATTAATCTAGGGATACTGACAGAAGAAGAAATGTATGGTTCTTCCTACAGTTTCAACCCGTGGTTCTTGTATTCATTAGGGTTAATTTGTCAGTAATTAATGAAAATCTGAAGTAATACACAGGTACTGATTTTTCTCTCACATAACAGATGTCATGAGGTAGAATTCAGCTGTCATTTGAAAGTTTCATTGTCCTCACACACCCAAATACCCTCTGAACCTTGTATTATGCAACTTCTTTCATAGCACACTATTCTGCAAACCACATGTGCCTCTTTCTGCTTTTTAAGCATGCTGTGCTCTTTTCTGTTTTAGGGCCCATAAAATATGACCCAAAATTGATCTATCTAAGGGTCTGATGGCCTGAGCTATTCAGAAGTGTCTGGATAATTGGCCTTTGTTCTACTTTTGCAGAAATAAATTCAGAAAAGTACTTAGGACTGGGTGTCCTAGCACAAGAGTGGTAAATAAGAGGCTTATTAATGCTGGATTTGTCTCATTGTGTACTGATGAATAAATTTTATATTTCTGTAAATAGCATGTTTACTTTTTCACTTCTTGATATCCCGTTGTAAGCCTTACTTACCACTATGGAAGATGGAAATTTAGTTGCCTTTCACTTTCTCCCACTTCGTTACATTTTACCTAAGTATCCTTCTTTCCAACGTACAGGTATACCTCTTTTTATTGCACCTTGAAGATATTGCTTACTTTTACAAATTGAAATTCTGTGGCAGCCCTGTGTCAAGCAAGTCTATCAGCTCAATTTTTCCAAAAGCATTTGCTGTGTCACATTTTGGTAATTATAGCAGTATTTCAAATGTTTCCATTATTTTTACATTTGTTATGGTGATCTGTGACCAGGGATCTTTGATGTTACTATTGTAATTGTTTTGCGATGCCATGAACCACAACAACATGAAATGGCAAACTTAATCATAAATGTTGTACTGCTCTGCTGACTGCTCTCTCCCTCCTCTCTTTCCCTCCTCAGGCCTCCCCATTCCCTGAGACACAACAATATTGAAATTAGGCCAGTTAATAACCCTACAGTGGCTTCTAAGTGTTCAAGTGAAAGGAAGAATAGCATATCTCTCACTAGATCAAAAGCTAGAAATGGTGAAGCTTGGTGAAGAAGGCATATCTAAAGCTGAGACAGGCAGAAAGCTAGGCCTCTTGCGCCAAACAGTTAGTCACATTGTGAATGCAAAGGAAAAGTTCTTCAAGGAAATGAAAAGTGCCACACCAGTGAACACACAGATGATAAGAAAATGAAACAGCCTATTGCTGATATGGAGAATGTTTCGGTGATCTGGATAGATCAGACCAGCCACAACATTCCCTTAAGCCAAAGCCTAATCCAGAACAAGAGCCTAACTCTTCGATTCTATGAAAGCTGAGAGAAGTGAGGAAGCTTCAGAAGGAACGTTTGAAGCCAGCA
This sequence comes from Phocoena sinus, assembly GCF_008692025.1. Classification (NCBI taxonomy): domain Eukaryota; kingdom Metazoa; phylum Chordata; class Mammalia; order Artiodactyla; family Phocoenidae; genus Phocoena; species Phocoena sinus. The sequence continues at coordinate 46,098,563 of NC_045769.1, forward strand.
GAAGTTGGTTCATGGGTTTAAGGAAAGAAGCCAACTTCATGACAAGAAAGTGTAAGGTGAAGCAGCAAGTGCTGATGTAGAAGCTGCCGCAAGTTATCCAGAAGATCTAGCTAAGATAATTAATGAAGGTGGCTCCACTACACAATGAATTTTCAGTGCAGACAAAACAACCTTCTCTTGGAAGAAGAGGACATCTAAGACTTTCATAGCTAGAGAGGAGAAGTCAATGCCTGGCTTCAAATCTTGAAAGGACAGGTTGACTTTCTTGTTAGGGGCTAATGCAGCGGTTGAATTGAAGTTGAAACTAATGCTCATATACCAATTTGAAACTCTTAGGGCCTTTATGAAGTATGCTAAATGTACTCTGACTGCTCTATAAATGAAACAATAAAACCTAGATGACAAGCACATCTGTTGACAACATGGTTTATTGAATATTTAAAGCCCACTGTTGAGACCTTTTTGAAAGGAAAAAAGATTCCTTTCAAAATACTACTGCTCATTGACAATGCACCTAGTCACCCAAGAGGTCTGATGAAGATGTATAACGATATTAATATTGTTTTCATGCCAGCTAACACAACATCCATTCTGCAGCCCATGGATCAAGGAGTAATTTTGACTTTCAAGTCTTATTACTGAAATTTTGTAAGGTTACCATTGCCATAGATAGAGATTTCTCCAATGAATCTGGGCAAAGTAAATTGAAAACCTTCTGGAGAGGATTCCCCATTTTAGATGCCATGAAGAACATTAGTCATTCATGGGAAGAGGTCAAAATGTCAACTTTATGAGGAGTTTGGGAGAAGTTGATTCCAACCCTCATGGATGACTTTGAAAGGTTCAAGACTTTAGTGGATGAAGTAACTGCAGATGTGGTGAAAATAGCAGGAGAGGTAGAATTATAAGTGGAGACTGGAGATGGGACTGAATTTCTACAATCTCAGGATAAATGTTAATGAATGGGGAGTTGCTTCTTATGGCTGAGTAAAGAAAGTTGTTTCTTGAGATAGAATCTACACCTGGTGAGGGTGTTGTAAGGATTGTTGGAAACACAACAAAGGATTTAGAATATTACATAAACTTAGTTGATAAAGAAGGGGCAGGTTTTAAGAGGACTGACTCCAGTTTTGAAAGAAGTTCTGTAAGTAAAAGCTATCAAAATCATTGCACGCTACTGAGAAATCATTTGCATTCATGAAAGGAAGAGTCAGTCAATGTGGCAAACTTCATTGTTGTCTCATTTTAAGAAATTGACACAGCCACCCCAACCTTCAGCAACCATCATCCTGATCAGTCAGTAGTCATCACATTGAGGCAAGTTTATCACTTGCTAAAGATTAAAGATTACAACATGCTAAAGGTCCAAATCATGGTTAGCATTTTTCAGCAATAAAGCATCTTTAATTAAGGTATGTACATTTTTTTTAGACAATACTAGTGCACAGTTAGACTACTGTATAGCATAAACATAACTTATATGCACTGGGAAACCAGAAGATTAGTGTGACTTGCTTTGTATTGATATTTGTTTTATTACAGTGGTCTGGAACGAAACCCACAATATATCCAAGGTATGCTTGTAGTTAAGTTGTACTTTTGATTAGTTAAATATGTAGTATTTACATTATAATTAGACATGTTGTCTACTATGATTATGTCTCTCATGTGTAACTTTCTTTTTTGCTAGAATTAATAAATGATTTGAATTTTTCCATTTTAAAAATTCTCTTTATATTTTCTATTATTTAACCTTATATCTTTGCCAATATTTAAAAATATGTTACAATAAATCCAAATGAATCAAGCATTCTAATTAATCTTCTACCATAAAGCCCTCCTAGAGCAGTTTGATATAGTCCATTCTAGACTGTTTTCCCTCTAGCTCAATGTAAGCTCTCATCCTGGCATCTTCATTCTCATCATCTGAGGGAGTCTCTTTGCCTCTCTCCTTTGTTGGATATGCTGTTTCCTGTATCCTAAGTCATTCTCTTTCTTGTTCTGCTCATCCAAGTTTGTGTAGTATATCCTCCAAAAACTTCCTGAGAATGATTGTATAAAAGACAAATGTTTAGAGTCCCTGCATGTCAGAAGTTATATGTATGTGACTGATCATTCAGCTAACTTAAGATTTTAGGTTGAAAAACTTTCCTTCCCCCAGGATTTAGAAGACAAAGTTTATTGTCTTTTAGCTTCCAGTGTGCTGTTGAGTATTCAGTAATCATTCATACTCGAGACATTGTGACCATTTCCCCTCCTTTCTAGAAACATCTTATTCCTTTTTGGGCTAGAAATAACAAAATGCCAAAGACTTTTATGTTTATGAGTGTTCCACCCTCATGACCTAATGACCTCTCAAAGGCCCCACCTCCTAGTACCTTTGCCTTGGACACCAGGTTTTCAACATAAAAAATTTGGAGGGACGTGAACATTCAAACCACAGCAGCAAGTTTTCAGGATCTTCTCTTTTTCATTGGTCTTCTGAAAATGTACAATAATATACTTACTTTGGGTCTATTTTTAATCCATTGTATATGGAATTTCTCTAATTCAGGAAAAATACATTTTAGATTATAAAGTAGCTACTGTGTATTTGTTTCATGAGTGACTTAATTTTTTTAAATCATTCATTTCTGATTGTTTAAACAATACATACTCAACATAAAAATTTGGTTCATGGTGCGTGTATAAATTTGCAAAATGTAATTAACATGAAGGAAAAATCATGTATAATTCACTACATTCCTATAAACATTTTGGAATATTTACCAAATATTAGAACTAATTACTTTTGATAACTTTTATAATCGGACTCAATCCCTTGTGTTAATCTATGAATGAATATTTCCTCATGTCAAGAAAGATCTCATAGTGGTTTCAGATTTCTATATGTGGACTATTAATTACTTAAACATTCCACTATTTTTAAACATTAGGTTTGTTTATAGTGTTTGTTGTTATAAATATAAATATGAGATATTTGCATATGATAATAGCTAGTACTAGATCTTCTTACCACATTTCTATTTGGACTCATTTAATCTTCATAAGAACACTGTGACTATACTTATCCTTATTTTACAGAAGAGCAACTGAGGCACAGTGACGTTAAGATCACACAGCTAGTAAGAGGCAGTGATAAGATTTGAATTCAGGCAGTTTTTCTCCACAGTCCGTCTCTCACAATATTTCATACCATGCCACCAACAGCTTCAGTATCATTGTCAGATATTTTTTTCCTTAGGATAAATCCCCAGAAATTATATTTTTGGAACACACTGTAGACAAGGATATTTTTTAAAAGAACTGACTGTATTGGAAAAATTTTTTCCTTAACACTGTTCCAGTGTTGAAACTAGTAAGAAAGGGACTTCCCTGGTGGTGCAGTGGTTAAGAATCTGCCTGCCAATGCAGGCGATAGAGGTTCAAGCCCTGGTCTGGGAAGATCCCACATGCTGCGGAGCAACTAAGCCTGTGTGCCACAACTACTGAGCCCGCATATCACAACTGCTGAAGCCCTTGTGCCTAGTGCCCATACTCCACAACAAGAGAAGCCACTGCAATGAGAAGCCCGCAACAAAGAGTAGCCCCTGCTCACTGCAACTAGAGAAAACCCGCGTGCAGCAACAAAGACCCAACGCAGCCAAAAATAAAAGTAAATAAATAAACTCATGGGGAAAAAAAGAAACTAGTAAGAAGGTAATGAGGATTGTCTTTCTAAACTTACTCTTAAAACTTGCTAATTCTTACTTTAAAAATAACCCAAATCAAAGGTGCTGTGTAATCATTTTTATATTCAATTTCTATAAGTACTATAGGTTTATAAAATGTTTAATGATTATTTTCTTTTTTATTTTTTTCTAACTTTCTATTCATTTCCTAGATTCTTTACCAGCACATGTATATTTTATTTATAATATGATGAAATTTTAAATGTTAAGGAAGCCCATTTTCTGTTACATTTGTGATAATTTTCCCTAAATTTTTGTTGTTACATTAAATCTGCCATTTATAATTTTAATTTTATTGTTTGGCAAATGCTAATTTTTTACAATTGATTTTTTTTTTTTTTTTGCAGTACACGGGCCTCTCACTGTTGTGGCCTCTCCCGCTGTGGAGCACAGGCTCCGGTCGCGCAGGCTCAGTGGCCATGGCTCACGGGCCCAGCCGCTCTGCAGCATGTGGGATCTTCCCAGACCGGGGCACGAACCCGTGTCCCCTGCATTGGCAGGCGGACTCTCAACCACTGTGCCACCAGGGAAGCCCTGAAATTGATTTTTTTTGCTACTTGAAAAGAAGGTATATTCTATAATAGATGAATATGTAACAAACTTAATAAAGGTACTTTCCAAATCATAAAAAATGTTTTTCAAAGTCTAAAAGATATATACTCTCACTGCTATTATGTTTCTGACAATTTATCCATATGTGCACAGTGCGTGTGTGTGTATAAAACTTTATTTACATGTTATTTAATTTTAAAAAATCATGCTTTTCAGGAATATGAGAAAAATAGGCTTTCTAAAAAATCAACCAAATCCCAATTAGAAACATCCATAATATTTGATCAGCTTTATTCCAGATAACTCTCTAGAGAGAAAGAAAAGAAATACAGATTTAATTTTAGAGATATGTTCTAGTGTTAATAAAATTGTTGTATTTAATTGAATGTAACCCAAAATTGCCAAAAAAAAACTAGTAGAATTGCTAAAATTCAGGCAATTGCTTCTTTACCAAAAGTGATATTATTTCCTAAAATATTCTTCTAAAGTTAAGATTTTTAAAAGATAATGAAAACTTGAAGGGATTAGAGTTTTATTTAAACAACAAATGATTTTCACATTTTGTCACAACTTATTTTGAAAGTTTTGAAATTCACAGATAATAAACAAGAACAATAAAACAAAGACCCCATATACCCTTGATATAGATTGTTGGAATCACTGACATTTTCTGGTGTTTTGTTTTGTTTTGTTTGTTTTGTTTTGCGGTACACAGGCCTCTCACTGTTGTGGCCTCTCCCATTGCGGAGCACAGGCTCCGAACGCGCAGGCTCAGCGGCCATGGCTCACGGGCCCAGCCGCTCCATGGCATGTGGGATCTTCCCGGATCGGAGCACGAACCCGTGTCCCCTGCATTGGCAGGCGGACTTTCCACCACTGCGCCACCAGGGAAGCCCTTTCTGGTGTTTTTTAAAGTTATGTGTCAATTAACACAGTTTCTATTTACTCCCCATTAGGAAAGACAGCGTAATGCACATTTACATGTCTCTTTTTCTTACTCCCTTGATTTATGTTATTAATATAGTTATGTTCATACTTCCTTTCTAAACTAATAGTAACTATGGCTGAATTCAGTTTTATAATTAAAAGGATTCATTACTCCCCACAATTCTCTTCCTACTTCCTCAAGGTAGTTTCTAAGGTACTGTGCTCTGTATACTGGTTGTCATAGAATAATTTTGTTTTGTCTATTTGTCTGACACTGAATTTGCTAAAGTTCTTGGACACTTGTGATCATGCATCTGCTGCTGTTATCCATGATGAAAATTTATATAGGAAAATATTTAGGGTTATATTTCATATCTCTCAGATCTGTAGATATCATCTACTGGTAAGAATACACTGCCTTCTAGTATAAGAGGCTGCTCCTTTCTGTCTGGACACCAGTTATTAGTGATGTTAAAACCCCAAGACATGTCTGGTGTCTATTGTTCTCTATCAGTTTTCCCTGGTAAATAGCACACACCATAAATCTACAGATTCCAGTCTTTATTTGTTTCAAAATTTTCACCTATTATATATTTGAATAGATTTTGTATTCTATGCATGCTGTTCTCTCCAAAACCACTAACCATGTGTGGCCCAGATGTCCTTTGTTACTATATTTTTAATGTTTTGTAGTCTTATTTAATTAGTTGGCATTTTCCTTTTGGTATGTGTTTTGGCTCAAATCTATCAACATATTTCTGACATTCTTTTCAGCCATTTTATTTTATTTATTTTTTTTGTTTCTGTAGTACCTTTAATATTTTAATTCACTTCCATTTCTTCCCCATGCTCTATTCTAAAGCTTTTCATTTGCACTGATCTATGGTCTTCTGCTCTTTTAAGTCTTTTCTCTCTCATTTCTATACTTCTTTTTAAAAAGATAATGTTTTCTTTCATTATTTTGAGATTTTGAAAGATAATTTCTAATGTCTTCTTCTGTTTTTATGGAGTGATTCTTCTTGAGGTGTATGATATTTATCTTTTGATTATGTGTCTATTCGTGTTATGTTTGGAAGTTTTTATGCATAGAAACTTTATTAGTTCATTTCCCATTAAAACTCATTTTTGAATGAGCAATGGCCTCCAGAAAATACAGTGTTGGGAGAGGCAGTTGGGAATAAGGCACAGAGGGGCACATCTTCTAGAACACACACTCTTCTATTTTCTTTGTATCTGACCACATTCTTTGTACAAAGGACACAATTCCCCTCAAGTTTGCTTAAGAAACTCATGGGCCTCATAACAATTCCTATTCAGGCTCAGGCTGTGTATTTGGTGGTCTGGCTCAACTCCTTCTTTCACTCTACTTCACTCTCTTTAGTCTCCTGGAGCTAGGAAATGAAATCCTAAATAAAGGAAGTTATTTATCAGCTTGATTTTTCTCTTAGCTTCCCTACCTAGTTACTTTAACTGGGTTACTTTCTGGACATTCCACCTAAAACCTAGGACCTGTACTGAACTAGGTCTAATCTCCCTAATCAAACTATACTCACATATGCCTTCCATGAAGGTGATAATTGTGGAGAATATGTATTTTGCTAAAGTTTAAAGGCAACAAATGTTAACCCTTAACATGTTCCTCATCTTAGTTCAGGGTGTAGAGTTTTGGCAAGTGTGCCCCATAGTCTGTGGTTTGAGGTTATGGCTGTCTTTCTTTTTTGGCCACATCGCCCAGCATGTGGGGGCATGTGTGATCCTAGTTCCCAGACCAGAGACTGAACCCCCCCGCCTCTCACATTGGGAATGCGGAGTCATAATGGCTGGACTGTCAGGGATGTCTCATGGCTATCTTTTTATATCACTGATGAAGTACTTTTAATACCTATCGCAAGATGTGAAGTTGGGTAAACTATTAATGTTTTTTCTTAATTTCTGTAAACTTAGTTATTCATTTTTCTGTAAGATTCCTTTGTTCTTGTGAGTGTCAATCTTCTTCCATGTGTCCGATGAAATTGGAAAGGATATGGTGGTTCCATATTAAAAGATGTTAGCATGATACTCACCACTTGAATAGAAATCATGGCCATGTCTTTGAAGTGCAGAAGTTCCTATAGCTTAGTAACGGTATATTTTTGAATTCAATTGTTTTTATGAAGAAAAATACCTTTTCCAGATAGAGAACAGATGAATATTTGCAAGGTTTCTACTAGCCCTTCTATAGTTTTAGTTTTGGTTTTTGTGGGTTATTTTTATTCTTATTTTAAATTTAATACTTAATAAATTTAGTTGTTATTTTGGAATATAGTGTGAGCTGACAATCTAGAAATACTTTTTTTAGTAAACAGCTAAGTATTTGACACCTTGGCTGAGCAATATATATTTTTCTTTATTGATTTTTGCTTATTTATATCACTGTTTTCACTGATATATTTCAAGTGCATGGAAGAGTGTGGAACATAGTAAGCTCTCAAATATATTTGAATTAATTAGTAATATCTACTAACAAAAATAAATGTGTTTTGCTAGCATTTCCACTCACTGATAAGGATTTCCCTGGTTTCTTATGGAAAACCTACACAAAGAAGATAGAAAGTATGATGAAAATCTTACATTTGACAAGTGCCGATTGAATTCTTCAGGAGGCAGATGACAAGACAGACTTAAAAGTGCAGCCATTTTATTGGAGACAATGCCTGTGAAAGGATCAGGATTAGGAAACAAAAGGCTTTAGGCTATTATATAGATCGGAAACCAGTGAAGGGAGAGGAGGAAGGAAGGCAGATTAGGTAGGAAAGTTTTCAGACTTCAGTGTACCTCTGAGAAAGCTTTGGCCATCTAAATGGGGACCTGTAGGGCAACGGTTGTGCAGAAATGGCCAGCCACTGGTATTTCCATCATGCTCTGTCATTGTTTGTCTTATACTGTCTGTGTGCTTTCTAGGAATAGCATAACTTCAGTCTGAAATCTCAAGTAGATAATGAAAGTATTTACCACAGTTGGAGACTCTCAACTAAATGCTTCTCATGACAGATTCTAGTTTGAAGAGAGATCTTAGTGCAACATAGTTTGGGTTGCCACGGATACCATTGATAAGCCAAGAAAAAGTGAAAGACAAGGGGACTCTACATGAATAATCCTCTTTTCTCAGATAGAACAGTTATGAAAGAAAGAGGCTCAATTATTATCAACATCAGAGACTATTATGATATTATATATAAAGTTCTATTATTACATTAAAAAAACAATTAACTTCATTTACACAAGTTTGCACCCAGTTTACATAGCCTCAGTTTCCATGTGTGAAACCAACAAATAGCTCTAGAACTGAGGAAGCTGTAATTTTACATTCTGGGTACACTGATACATGCCCGCCAATTTTTGATTTAAAGTAGTAGTAGTTTAGGGCTTCCCTTGTGGCGCAGTAGTTGAGAGTCCGTCTGCCGATGCAGGGGACACAGGTTCGTGCCCCGGTCTGGGAAGATCCCACATGCCGCGGAGCGGCTGGGCCCGTGAGCCATGGCCGCTGAACCTGCACGTCCGTAGCCTGTGCTCCGCAACGGGAGAGGCTACAACAGTGAGAAGCCCACGTACCACAAAAATAAATAAATAAATAAATAAAAAGTAGTAGTAGTTTAAAATAAAAACATAGGAAATGAATGGATAAAAGTATGCGTAGGGCCCAATTTAGTGTTATTAAGAGGTACACCCTTTCTTCTAGTTAATTAAAGACATAAACACATGCACACACACAGACACACAATATCTATAAGAAAGAGAACACAGTTTCAGCAGTATATTTATTGTATGTTTTTCTTAGAGAAGGTGAGGTTTCAAACAAGTTTTTATAGATGGCTGGATTGTGTTGTTGGTTGTCATAAAATAATTTTATCTTTCACTATTCTACTTTCTTCTAACAAAGCTGATGTTACATGTTTTCATCATTAAATAGCACTGTCAATTTAATGATTTTTTTTTTATTCAACAAAAGCTTTCTCATAGACATTTTGTTTGTTAAGGCCATTACATGGTTATTCTGTACTTTTCCATACTATGAATATTTCTGATATTCTATTTCATATTTATTAAAAAAAATAAACCACACTCCTTATACCTCATAAAAAGGAAAGCAAAATTCTCAAAACTGGAGACATCTCCTTCAAAGAGAAATTCCAGAGAGCTCTACTCTCTAAATGATACATGTACCCTTTCCTTTCCATGAACTTGTTCACCTCATACTTGAACTATGCTAATATTTGTTGATTTCAACCAAATGGATTTACAGTAAATCACAAGGTCCAAGAATGAGCTCTCATTCATAATGTTTTGCAGTTGATCTTCCTTCCATTGCTATGAGTAATAAAAATATAACATTGCCTAGTTATTAAAAGCATGGTCTCTGAAGGTGGATAGGAATATAGATGTCATGACACTTGCAAAACAGTGTGACTTGGTTCTTTTGCCTTATTTTTCTCTCTGTGAAATGTAGACATAATAATATCTAAATTGCAGTTTTGCTGTGAGAAATAATGACAACATAAATGTAAAATCCTTACAGTACTGTCTGCAACATACTATATACTCACTAAATATTAGTCATTATTAACTTTTGAATTGAAGGTAGTTTAGTAAATACTGTGCTTTTCTCAGTATATGCATTGGAGTTTTACTTTGGCTTATAGTCTAAGCTAGTCATGGCCTTCCCATCCCCCTTGTCAATAACTGATTGAAGCTTAAGTAAATTAACACTCTCCAGGAGGTGAAACTATAATAAAACACAAATGGATGTTCAATGAATGCCCCTAAGTAAAAAAGTTTCCCTTCATTTGAAAGAAAAGCATTATTCTTATCCTGGATATCATGACATGTGAGTATAAAGTATGGAACCCTGCCAGCCATCTTACTACCAGCAGGAAGATATATCCAACACACCAAAAAAATCAGGCCCTAGAGAATCAGAGAAAAATTGAGCTGTATCCATGGAATTAAGCAAGTCCTATTGCACACAATGCCTCTTAACTTCCAAGCATGTGATCTGATTGATTTTTGTATCATAATTAATCTCTTTCAACTTGGGCTTTCTCTTATTTGCTATCAAATAAGAACTATCATAGATTTTCTTCTGAAACATAAATGCACAGCGTGCATGAATGTGTGTATACATTGGTTTTAGTACTTTCAGTTGCAACAAACAGAAAATAGAAAACAGATTTGAAGAAAGAAAGTGTTATCTTACAATACATAACTGGAAAAGTCTATAGCTCAGTCAATAATCTGTTGTCATTCTGTAAGAGCTGTAGCTTGACTTCCCTTATTCTCTTGGCTCTCTCCTCTCCATGTGTCACCTTCATCTTCACTACAGTAGCAGGAGGGTTGTGGCAATCCAGGCTTCTTTTTCATACACAGTAATGTGTAGAAGAACATGAAAAACCTTTATTTCATTGGCTTTGGGTTTTTTTTCCAGTCTTATTGAGAAATAACTGACATACATCACTGTATAAGTTTAAGGTATACAGCATACTCATTTGACTTATATACATGATAAACTGATTACCATAATAGGATAAGTTAACATCCATCATCTCATACAGATAGGATAAAAAGAAAAGAAAAAAATTGTGATGAGAACTCTTAGGATCTACTCTCTTAGCAATTTTCTTATATATCATACAGTAGTGTTAACTATAGTCATCATGTTGTATATTACATCATTAGTACTCATTTATCTTATAACTGAAAAGTTTGTATTTTGACCATCTTCTTTAAATTCCCCCTCCCCTCATCCCCTATCTCTTGTAACCACAAATCTGTTCTTTTTTTTCAATTATTTTGGTGAGCTTTTTTTGGTTTTGTTTTTATTTATTTTTTATTTTTTTAAACATCTTTATTGGGGTATAATTGCTTTACAATGGTGTGTTAGTTTCTGCTTTATAACAAAGTGAATCAGTTATACATATACATATGTTCCCATATGTCTTCCGTCTTGCGTCTCCCTCCCTCCCACTCTCTATCCCACCCCTCCAGGCTGTCACAAAGCACCGAGCTAATATCCCTGTACCATGCGGCTGCTTCCCACTAGCTATCTACCTTACTACGTTTGTTAGTGTGTATATGTCCATGACTCTCTCTCGCCCTGTCAAAGCTCACCCTTCCCCCTCCCCATATCCTCAAGTCCGTTCTCCAGTAGGTCTGCGTCTCTATTCCCGTCCCACCCCTAGGTTCTTCATGACATTTTTTTTCTTAAATTCCATATATATGTGTTAGCATACGGTATTTGTCTTTTTCTTTCTGACTTACTTCACTCTGTACGACAGACTCTAGGTCTATCCATCTCATTACAAATAGCTCAATTTCATTTCATTTTAAGGCTGAGTAATATTCCATTGTATATATGTGCCACATCTTCTTTATCCATTCATCCGATGATGGGCGCTTAGGTTGTTTCCATCTCCAGGCTATTGTAAATAGAGCTGCAATGAACATTTTGGTACATGACTCTTTTTGAATTTTGGTTTTCTCAGGGTATATGCCCAGTAGTAGGATTGCTGGGTCATATGGTAATTCTATTTGTAGTTTTTTAAGGAACCTCCATACTGTTCTCCATAGTGGCTGAACCAATTCACATTCCCACCAGCAGTGCAAGAGTGTTCCCTTTTCTCCACACCCTCTCCAGCACTTATTGTTTCTAGATTTTTTGATGATGGCCATTCTGACTGGTGTGAGATGATATCTCATTGTAGTTTTGATTTGCATTTCTCTAATGATTAATGATGTTGAGCATTCTTTCATGTGTTTGTTGGCATTCTGTATATCTTCTTTGGAGAAATGTCTATTTAGGTCTTCTGCCCATTTTTGGATTGGGTTGTTTGTTTTTTTGTATTTGAGCTGCATGAGCTGCTTGTAAATTTTGGAGATTAATCCTTTGTCAGTTGCTTCATTTGCAAATATTTTCTCCCATTCTGAGGGTTGTCTTTTGGTCTTGTTTATGGTTTCCTTTGCTGTGCAAAAGCTTTGAAGTTTCATTAGGTCCCATTTGTTTATTTTTGTTTTTATTTCCATTACTCTAGGAGGTGGGTCAGAAAGGAACTTGCTGTGATTTATGTCATAGAGTGTTCTGCCTATGTTTTCCTCTAAGAGTTTGATATTTCCTGGCCTTACATTTAGGTCTTTAATCCATTTTGAGCTTATTTTTGTGTATGGTGTTAGGGAGTGATCTAATCTCATACTTTTATATGTACCTGTCCACTTTTCCCAGCACCATTTATTGAAGAGGCTGTCCTTTCTCCACTGTACTTTCCTGACACCGTTATCAAAGATAAGGTGTCCATATGTGTGTGGGTTTATCTCTGGGCTTTCTATCCTGTTCCATTGATCTATCTTTCTGTTTTTGTGCCAGTACCATACAGTCTTGATTACTGTAGCTTTGTAGTATAGTCTGAAGTCACGGAGCAGGATTCCTCCAGCTCCCTTCTTCGTTCTCAAGATTGCTTTGGCTATTTGGGGTCTTTTGTGTTTCCATACAAATTGCGAAATTTTTTGTTCTAGTTCTGTGAAAAATGCCAGTGGTAGTTTGATAGGGATTGCATTGAATCTGTAGATTGCTTTGGGTAGTAGAGTCATTTGCACAATGTTGATTCTTCCAATCCAAGAACATGGTATATCTCTCCATCTATTTGTATCATCTTTAATTTCTTTCATCAGTGTCTTATAATTTTCTGCATACAGGTCTTTCGTATCCTTAGGTAGGTTTATTCCTAGATATTTTATTCTTTTTGTTGCAATGGTAAATGGGAGTGTTTTCGTGATTTCACTTTCAGATTTTTCATCATTAGTATATAGGAATGCCAGAGATTTCTGTGCATTAATTTTGTATCCTGCAACTTTACCAAATTCATTGATTAGCTCTAGTAGTTTTCTGGTAGCATCTTTAGGATTCTCTATGTATAGTATCATGTCATCTGCAAACAGTGATAGCTTTACTTCTTTTCCGATTTGGATTCCTTTTATTTCCTTTTCTTCTCTGATTGCTGTGGCTAAAACTTCCAAAACTATGTTGAATAAGAGTGGTGAGAGTGGGCAACCTTGTCTTGTTCCTGATCTTAGTGGAAATGCTTTCAGTTTTTCACCATTGAGGATGATGTTTGCTGTGGGCTTGTCATATATGGCCTTTATTATGTTGAGGAAAGTTTCCTCTATGCCTACTTTCTGCAGGGTTTTTATCATAAATGGGTGTTGAATTTTGTCGAAAGCTTTCTCTGCATCTATTGAGATGATCATATGGTTTTTCTCCTTCAATTTGTTAATATGGTTTATCACATTGATAGATTTGCGTATATTGAAGAATCCTTGCATTCCTGGAATAAACCCCACTTGATCATGGTGTATGATCCTTTTAATGTGCTATTGGATTCTGTTTGCTAGTATTTTGTTGAGGATTTTTGCATCTATGTTCATCAGTGATATTGGCCTGTAGTTTTCTTTCTTTGTGACATCCTTGTCTGGTTTTGGTATCAAGGTGATGGTGGCCTCATAGAAGGAATTTGGGAGTGTTCCTCCCTCTGCTATATTTTGGAAGAGTTTGAGAAGGATAGGTGTTAGCTCTTCTCTAAACGTTTGATAGAATTCACCTGTGAAGCCATCTGGTCCTGGGCTTTTGTTTGTTGGAAGGTTTTTAATCACAGTTTCAATTTCAGTGCTTGTGATTGGTCTGTTCATATTTTCTATTTCTTCCTGATTCAGTCTTGGAAGGTTGTGCATTTCTAAGAATTTGTCCATTTCTTCCAGATTGTCCATTTTATTGGCATAGATTTGCTTGTAGTAATCTCTCATGATTTTTTTATTTCTGCAGTGTCAGTTGTTATTTCTCCTTTTTCATTTCTAATTCTATTGATTTGAGTCTTCTCCCTTTTTTCTTTTTTTTTTTTTTCCGGTACGCGGGCCTCTCACTGCTGTGGCCTCTCCCATTGCGGAGCGCAGGCTCCGGACGCGCAGGCTCTGCGGCCATGGCTCACAGGCGCAGCCGCTCCGCGGCATGTGGAATCTTCCCAGACCGGGGCACGAACCCGTGTCCCCTGCATCGGCAGGCGGACTCCCAACCACTGCGCCACCAGGGAAGCCCTCCCTTTTTTTCTTGATGAGTCTGGCTAGTGGTTTATCTATTTTCTTTATCTTCTCAAAGAACCAGCTTTTAGTTTTATTGATCTTTGCTATCGTTTCCTTCATTTCTTTTTCATTTATTTCTGATCTGATTTTTATGATTTCTTTCCTTCTGCTAGCTTTGGGGTTTTTTTGTTCTTCTTTCTCTAATTGCTTGAGGTGCAAGGTTAGGTTGTTTATTCGAGATGTTTCCTGCTTCTTAAGGTGGGCTTGTATTGCTATAAACTTCCCCCTTAGAACTGCTTTTGCTGCATCCCATAGGTTTTGGGTCGTTGTGTCTCCATTGTCATTTGTTTCTAGGTATTTTTTTATTTCCTCTTTGATTTCTTCAGTGATCACTTCATTATTAAGTAGTGTATTGTTTAGCCTCCATGTGTTTGTATTTTTTACAGATCTTTTCCTGTAATTGATATCTAGTCTCATGGCGTTGTGGTCAGAAAAGATACTTGATACAATTTCAATTTTCTTAAATTTACCAAGGCTTGATTTGGGACCCAAGATATGATCTATCCTGGAGAATGTTCCATGAGCACTTGAGAAAAATGTGTATTCTGTTGTTTTTGGATGGAGTGTCCTATAAATATCAATTAAGTCCATCTTGTTGAATGTATCATTTAAAGCTTGTGTTTCCTTATTTATTTTCATTTTGGATGATCTGTCCATGGGTGAAAGTGGGGTGTTAAAGTCCCCTACTATGAATGTGTTACTGTCGATCTCCCCTTTTATGGCTGTTAGTATTTGCCTTATGTATTGAGGTGCTCCTACGTTGGGTGCATAAATATTTACAATTGTTATATCTTCTTGTTGGATCGATCCCTTGATCATTATGTAGTGTCCTTCTTTGTCTCTTTTAATAGTCCTTATTTTAAAGTCTATTTTGTCTGATATGAGAGTTGTTACTCCAGCTTTCTTTTGGTTTCCATTTGCATGGAATATCTTTTTCCATCCCCTTACTTTCAGTCTGTATGTGTCTCTAGGTCTGAAGTGGGTCTCTTGTAGACAGCATATATAAGCGTCTTCTTTTTGTATCCATTCAGCCAGTCTGTGTCTTTTGGTGGGAGCATTTAGTCCATTTACATTTAAGGTAATTATCAATATGTATGTTCCTATTCCCATTTTCTAAATTGTTTTGGGTTCGCTTTATAGGTCTTTTCCTTCTCTTATGTTTCTTGTCTAGAGAAGTTCCTTTAGCATTTGTTGTAAAGCTGGTTTGGTGGTGCTGAACTCTCTCAGCTTTTGCTTGTCTGTAAAGGTTTTAATTTCTCCATCAAATCTAAATGAGATCCTTGCTGGGTAGAGTAGTCTTGGTTGCAGGTTTTTCTCCTTCATCACTTTCAGTATGTCCTGCCACTCCCTTCTGGCTTGTAGGGTTTCTGCTGAGAGATCAGCTGTTAACCTTATGGGGATTCCCTTGTGTGTTATTTGTTGTTTTTCCCTTGCTGCTTTTAATATGCTTTCTTTGTATTTAATTTTTGACAATTTGATTAATATGTGTCTTGGCGTATTTCTCCTTGTATTTATCCTGTATGGGACTCTCTGTGATTCCTGGACTTGATTAACTATTTCCTTTCCCATATTAAGGAAGTTTTCAACTATAATCTCTTCAAATATTTTCTCAGTCCCTTTCTTTTTCTCTTCTTCTTCTGGAACCCCTATAACTCGAATGTTGGTGCGTTTAATGTTGTCCCAGAGGTCTCTGAGACTGTCCTCAGTTCTTTTCATTCTTTTTTCTTTATTCTGCTCTGCAGTAGTTATTTCCACTATTTTATCTTCCAGGTCACTTATCCGTTCTTCTGCCTCAGTTATTCTGCTATTAATCCCATCTAGAGTACTTTTAATTTCATTTATTGCGTTGTTCATCATTGCTTGTTTCATCTTTATTTCTTCTAGGTCCTTGTTAACTGATTCTTGCATTTTGTCCATTCTATTTCCAAGATTTCGGATCATCCTTACTATCATTACTCTGAATTCTTTTTTTCAGGTAGACTGCCTATTTCCTCTTCATTTGTTAGGTCTGGTGCATTTTTATCTTGCTCCTTCATCTGCTGTGTGTTTTTCTGTCTTCTCATTTTGCTTATCTTACTGTGTTTGGGGTCTCCTTTTTGCAGGCTGCAGGTTCATAGTTCCCGTTGTTTTTGATGTCTGTCTCCAGTGGCTAAGGTTGTTTCAGTGGGTTGTGTAGGCTTCCTGGTGGAGGAGACTAGTGCCTGTGTTGTGGTGGATGAGGCTGGATCTTGTCTCTCTAGTGGGCAGGTTCACGTCTGGTGGTGTGTTTTGGGGTGTCTGTGGCCTTATTATGATTTTAGGCAGCCTCTCTGCTAATGGGTGGGGTTGTGTTCCTGTTTTGCTAGTTGTTTGGCATAGGTTGTCCAGCACTGTGGCTTGCTGGTCGTTGAGTGAAGCTGGGTGCTGATGTTAAGATGGAAGTCTGTGGGAGATTTCCGCCGTTTAATATTATGTGGAGCTGGGAGGTCTCTTGTTGACCAGTGTCCTGAAGTTGGCTCTCCTACCTCAGAGGCAGAGCCCTGACTCCTGGCTGGAGCACCAAGAGCCTTTCATCCACACGGCTCAGAATAAAAGGGAGAAAAAGTAGAGAGAATTAGTAGAAGTATGAGGAAAGAAAGAAGGAAAGGAGGAAAGGAAGGAAGGAAGAAAGAAGCAAAGAAGGAAAGAAAGGAGGGAGGGAGGGAGGGAGGAAGGAAGGAAGGAGGGAGGGAAAGAAGGAAAAAAGACAGAAAGAAAGAAGATATAGTAAAAATAAAATAAAGTATAATATAGTTATTGAATTTAAAAATATTTAGAAAAAAAAAGTGACGGATAGAACCTTAGGACAAATGTTGGAAGCAAAGCTATACAGAGAAAATCTTACACAGAAGCATACACATACACCCTCACAAAAAGAGGTAAAGGGGGAAAAATCATAAATCTTGCTCTCAGAGACCACCTCCTCAATTTGGGGTGATTCGTTGTCTAAAGGAGGGAAGGAAGGAAGGAAAGAAAGAAAGAAAGAACGAAGGTAAAGTATAATAAAGTTATTACTAGTTAAATAAATAAAGTTATTACTAAATTAAAATTAATTATTAAGAAAAAAAATTTTTTTTTAAAAACCATGGACGGATAGAGCCCTAGGACAAATGGTGGAAGCAAGACTATACAGCCAAGATCTCACACAGAAGCATACACGTACACATTCACAAAAAGAGGAAAAGGGAAAAAAATCATAGATCTTGCTCCTAAAGTCCACCTCTTCAATTTGGGATCATTCCTTGTCTATTCAGGTATTCCACAGATGCAGGGTATATCAAGCTGATTGTGGTGCTTTAATCCACTGCTTCTGAGGCTGCTGGGAGAGATTTCCCTTTCTCTTCTTTGTTCTCACAGCTCACAGGAGCTCAGCTTTGGATTTGGCCCTGCCTCTGCGTGTAGGTCGCTGGAGGGTGTCTATTTTTTGCTCAGACAGGACAAGGTTAAAGGAGCCGCGGATTCGGGGGCTCCGGCTCACTCAGGCCCGGGATGGAGGGGGGGAGGGAGGGGCACTGCGTGCGGGGCGGGCCTGCGGCGGCAGAGGCCGGCGTGACGTTGCTCCAGCCTGAGGCCCGCCGTGCGTTCTCCCGGGGAAGTTGTCCCTGGATCCCGGGAAACTGGCAGTGGCGGGCTGCACAGGCTCCGCGGAAGAGGGGTGTGGATAGTGACCTGTGCTCGCACACAGGCCCCTTGGTGGCAGCAGCAGCAGCCTTAGCGTCTCCCGCCCGTGTCTGGGGTCCGCGCTTTTAGCCGCGGCTCGCGCCCGTCTCTGGGGTTCACGCTTTTAGCCGTGGCTCGCGCCCGTCTCTGGAGTTCCTTTAAGCAGCGCTCTTAAACCCCTCTCCTCGCGCACCAGGAGACAAAGAGGGAAGAAAAAGTCTCTTGCCTCTTCGGCAGGTGCAGACTTTTCCCGGACTCCCTCCCGGCTAGCCGTGGCGCACTAACCCCTTCAGGCTATGTTCAAGCCGCCAACCCCAGTCCTCTCCCTGCGCTCCGTCCGAGACCGAAACCCGAGCCTCAGCTCGCAGACCCGCCCGCCCCGGCGGGTGAGCAGACAAGCCTCTCGGGCTGGTGAGTGCCGGTCGGCACTGATCCTCTTTGCGGGAATCTCCCCGCTTTGCCCTCCGCACCCGTCGCTGTGCACTCCTCCGCGGTGCCGAAGCTCCCCCCTCCGCCTCCCGCAGTCTCCACCCGCGAAGGGGCTTCCTAGTGTGTGTAAACTTGTCCTCCTTCACAGCTCCCTCCCACTGGTGCAGGTGCCGTCCTTATTCTTTTGTCTCTGTTTTTTCTTTTGCCCTACCCAGGTATGTGGGGAGTTTCTTGCCTTTTGGGAGGTCTGAGGTCTTCTGCCAGCCTTCAGTAGGTGTTCTGTAGGAGTTGTTCCACGTGTAGATGTATTTCTGGTGTATCCGTGGGGAGGAAGGCGATCTCCGCGTCTTACTCTTCCGCCATCTTCCTTCCCTTCCTCTGTTTTTATTTTTTTAGATTACACATGTCAGTGAGATTGTATAGTATTTGTCTTTCTCTGTCTGACTTATTTCACTTAGCATAATGCCTTCAAGTTCCATTTATGTTGTTGCAAATGGTAAGATTTCCTCATTTTATGGCTGAATAAGATATACATATATTATATATATTATTTGTGTATATATACTATATATTTTATATATATTATATCTGTAAATATGTGCGTATGTATACTATATATGTATATATATAGTATACATACGCACATATTTACAGAACACTTCCTATCCGTTCATCCGTTGATGGACACTTAAGTTGTTTCCATGTCTTAGCTATTGTAAATAATGCTGCTATGAGCATGGAGGTGCGGCTACATTTTCATGTTACTGTTTTTGTTTCCTTTGGATATATTCTTAGAGGATGAATTGCTGAATCATATGGTAGCTCTAATTTTAATTTTTTCAGGAACCTCCATACTGTTTTCTTAGTGGCTGCACCAGTTTACAGTCCCACCAACAGGGCACAAGTGTTACCTTTTCTCCACATCCATGCCCACACTTGTTATCTGTTTTTTTGTGGTTGGCTTTGACTCTGTCTTAACATCAAGCAAATATCACACAAAGAAAACCATTTTAACTTCCCTAGGTGTTGTATTAAGCATTACTAGAGACTTAAGGGAAGTACTACATGGTGATTAACTTAAACTTTAGTTGATAAACACTTGCACAGAGGATGGAGGATGGGATCACCTTTCCACCAAATCAGGTCCACTTCAAAAAGATAGGGTCAGCTTCCTTTTAAGCATAATAGATACCTACCTAATTGAGAGTTGGATACCTGAAAGAAATAATGTTTCTATTAGAAAGGGACAAATAGATAAGTTATCAATAAATTTGACTAGAGTGTTTGTATATATTATTCTCTTATACATGCTTTCCACTAAAAATTCAAAGAATTTTGAATTACCCATGTAGCAGAGTCCAACCAATGGATATCCTTGCCTTGGAAAAGAATACATAATTCCTACTGTTCAACTTTGAGACGTTAAAGACAACCCTGCCTATCACCTCCTCTTTATGAATACTATAATACATTCCCTAATATACTTTTAGGTATACTAAAAGTATATTAATATACTTTTAGTGATTCCCTAATATACTTTTAGTGATTCCCTAATATACTTTTAGTGATTCCCTAATATACTTTTAGGTATACTAAAAGTATATTAATATATTTTTAGTGATAAAAGTATTTTTTAACACTGCTTACTATGGACTAATCACTCTTCTGAGCAATGCGTATTAACTCATTTAATCCTCACAATTACCTATTAGTTAGTTGTTACTATTGTATCATCTCCATTTCACAGATGAATTAATGTGGATATAGAGAAGTCAAGTGACTTGCCCAATCTCACACTTAGTAAGTAAGTAATTGGGCCAGGGTTTGAACCCAGGTGGTTTGGCTTCAGGGACAGTGATCTTTACTATTGTGTAGTCTGTATCTTTGTGTTCCTAGCTCATAAAATTCAATTCGAGCATGTTTTGTCCATCTTTTGATACCCACTTATCATATATAATTCTGGCTCTGACCACCAGAGTTTATGACTGTGATCCAATATGTTCCTGAATATGTCTACTGCACCTACTGGGCATTTAAACAGATGAAGAAGGTGAATAAAGAAAATATTTAATTATATATTGAGTTATAATTGTTTCCTCTTTAAATAGAGTCTTGAGTTTGTATTGCAATGACCTAGGATCAGGCAAAAAATATGCTGGGATATCTTCACTGAAAGAGCATGGCATATTACTAGCTATAGCAATATACATCTGTGTCCAACACCTGGTTGTATTTATTTACTTTTTCCTCCTTGGCAGGCTAATAAACCAAATAACCAAGAGAATTTTGGATTTTTATGTTTTTTGTAACCAAGAAAACCTTGGATCATTTAAATATAAATTGAAAAAGTAAATGAAAATTAAATTATGTCTTTGTCTTAGCTGTTTTAACTCTAATATTGATTTAGTAAATATTAACCACCTTAAAATCACAATGTTATTTAAGATGTGGTAACTTGATTATTATCAACAATGGAAGCAAACACCTTAAGTTTAAAATATGGCAAAATATAACAAATTCAATATAAAAAAATCCACAAAGATGAAATCCAATCCCCAACATATCAACAAGACATGAATCTGTCAAAATCTGGGCCTCAAATTTCTAGGGCAGTATGACCAGAATCACTATAATTAAATGGGCATGACAGAATGGCTTCACCATCAAAGAGTTTGGTGACTGATCTTGAGGTGGTTTTAATTATGATTCAACTCTTCTACAAAATGCACATTTAGGGAAATACTTATCACCATGTGTGCAACTAGCTGCCTGATTTGTGCATTTTTAATTCATTCAGTGAAATGAATTAATTACCTACAATATTCCAGGCATATGGGTATGCAGCACTGCAGAAAACAGAACACTGTCATAACATCATAGAAGAGTAGAATGGTTTGAAGAAACAGAAATATAATCCAGCAATGGAGTGGAGCCAATGATAGCTGGAACAGACCATTGGTAGAGAAAAAAATCTGGTATATAACAAGAAAAATGGAATAATCTCCTTTGAAAAGGGATTTTGAGAAGCACATGAGTCTGAGTCAGAGCCACAGAAGTAATCCATCAAGACAAGACCATAGCCACATATCAAAAAGATATTTTTTATGTCTGAACATTCATTTTTTACTATCCCAGCTGCTGTAAAAAATTGCATCCTTAACACTCTTACTTCCCTTTTCTTTCCTTGCTACCAGCCCCTCATGGATAATTGTTTACTCACAAAGCCAATGATGTAAGTACAGTAACTTGACATTTAGCTACCAAACATAAAGAGAAAAAAATGCCTAAAAGATTCTTGGTCAGGCTTCCCTGGTGGCGCAGTGGTTGAGAGTCCGCCTGCCGATGCATGGGACACGGGTTTGTGCCCCGGTCCGGGAAGATCCCACATGCCGCAGAGCGGCTGGGCCCGTGAGCCATGGCCGCTGAGCCTGCGCGTCCAGAGCCTGTGCTCCGCAAAGGGAGAGGCCAGAACAGTGAGAGGCCCGCGTACCGCAAAAAAAAAAAGATTCTTGGTCAACAAGACTTAAGAAGCCATCATTTATTTACCACTATACATCTAAATTACCAGGCTCAGATCCTGGTAGAATTATTTATCCCAACAATAACAGAGTGTCTCAGATTTTTCATCTAGCCCCATAAATTATGATGTTGCTCTGGGAGAATGAGTAACCTTTGCCTCATCATTTAATTGTATAGTATAAGTGAAGGAGCCAGGGAGTTTTAGTATTCTCATCCAAATATTATTGGGTTGAGTTTTCCAAGCTAAAATACAAAGAACTTCATGTCTCACACTTGTTTCTTCATTAATAGGTTTCATTTTCTCCTATTCCTTTTTTTTTTTTTTTTTTTTTTTTTGGTACATGGGCCTCTCACTGTTGTGGCCTCTCCCGTTGCAGAGCACAGGCTCCGGACGCGCAGGCTCAGCAGCCATGGCTCACAGGCCCAGCCACTCCGCGGCATGTGGGATCTTCCCGGACCAGGGCACGAACCCGTGTCCCCTGCATCGGCAGGCAGACTCTCAACCACTGCACCGCCAGGGAAGCCCTCCTTTGTTAATTAAAGATTGAAGGAGGGACTTCCCTGGTGCTGCAGTGGTTAAGAATCCACCTGCCAATGCAGGAGACATGGGTTCTATCCTTGGACTGGGAAGATCCCACATGCCACAGAGCAACTAAGCCTGTGCATCACAACTACTGAGCCTGTCCTCTACAGCCCACAAGCCACAACTGCTGCAGCCCGCGCACCAAATTACTGAAGCCTGTGTGCTTAGAGCCCATGCTCAACAACGAAGAGAAGCCACCACAATGAGAAGCCCGCGCACCACAAGAAGAGTAGCCCCCACTCGCCGCAACTGGAGAAAGCCCGTGCGCAGCAACAAAGACCCAACACGGCCAAAAAAATAAATAAATAATAAAATTAAAAAAAAAAAAGATTGCAGGAATGCACAAAATTTTGAGTCTTATCTGAAGGTACCAAGAAGAAAAGAAATATACATGAAAGTGTTCTTTTTCCTGAGTAAATTTTTCCTTATTGTAACAGTTGAAAAAGACTAGCCCGTTTGCTTCTTCTTGTATTATACTTAAAGTGAATCTTGCCAATCAGTATGCCTCACACATCTGCACAGATTTCAGTTACCCTCATATTCAGGAAAGAGGTCTGACCCAGAGACAAACTACAAAGAAAGCTTACATCATCTACCTATACTGAGAGCATAGTCTTTTTCATTAATAAATAGAATATCACCAAATATTAAGACAAGATCAAGTAAGAGAAACTGATTTTTAAAAATAATTCAAGAAATAAAAAAACATTTTAAATATAAATCTATGTCCATAATAGGTTCAAGGAAATATAACATCAATAAAATAAGACTGGACAGCTATAAACTGTAGCCATCAAGAGAACAGAAATGAGTACTTTGGAATTAATTGCAATGTTTAAACTAAACAGAAAAATAATAGAATAAACACTGTTGAAGACTACATTAGTCCTATGGAAGATAAATTCAAAGAAATATCTTAGAACATACAGCAAATTGACTTAAGACCAAGAAACAATTCCATAGGGAGAATAGAAACAGTGGTGGGGAAGAGTGAATTTCAAGGAAATATAGATCACTTTTATTATTGTCATGAGTATTTCTTCCTCTCTCTGCCAGAACATTATACATTTCTGCCTTGTTAAACACCAGAGTTGCAAGTGACTTGCTTAGCCAATTCACTGTTTGTGAAAGTTATGTGCACCACTTCTGAACAGGAGCTTTAAAGTCCGTTTTCCTTTTCCCCATCTGCCATGAGACTTCAATGTTCTGCTATTTCTTAACCTAAGTCCTGGAGTGAAGACTATAGGAGATGACTATTTTACAAAATATTTTGCCACTGCATAACATTCCAGAATCTAACAACAGATTTCTCACCATTCCTGCCTGGTGTAACACTCAATGGGTATATACACAGTGTGAAAAAATAAACATTTTTACACCACTGTTTTGTGAGGGATTTGAAGTTTTATTGCTGCAGGCAGAACTTTGTGTTTTCTGATTGATACACCAATTGGTTGTTACCACAGCAGAAACCTCAAATATGCGTCACTGGCTGATGAGCAGCCGGTGAACAGTGAGAAAACTGTTACTCTAGAAGGATAGTGATGGTATGCAGTGATAAAACATTTTTAAACTGTCACCATTTGTCATTCTGAAAGCAGATAAAGTACTGACTGAGCTTGTGCCTTTAGTCTATTGGGAAACCGACTGTAGGTTGCCTGCTGTGGTGCTGTTGGTTGCATTTAACAAGTTTCTACAAGACAGAGACAAACTCAGAAGGAAACTGGCTGGATTGCAAGCAAAATTTAAGGGGTACAGAAAATCTAAAATTTTGAATCCTTGTAATGTTAAATGTTTAAAGACTCTAAAACATCAGAAGAAAATATTACATACATATGTATGTATATACACGTATGTATATATATGTACACAATTCATATATGTCTCTCTATATATACATACCTATATATAAACTCTTTCTTAGTAGAAGCCATAAAAGAAATGATTGACAGCTTTGACTACATTTCTATTTCATTTTGGTAGTAAACTTCATAAACTAAGTTGAAAAATCTGACAGAATGACAGAAATATTTTCACCATGTAGAAAGGACAAAGAATTAGCATTCATTTTTATAGAAATTCCTCCTAGAAATCATTACCCCCCCAAAAGATAATTAAGTAGAGAAATGGACTCAGAAAAGAACAGGCAATTCAACAAAGAAAACATAATCACCTGTCAAAAAAAATATATAGAATGGTGCTCAATGCAAGCATTTTAATTCCAAGATAAATACATTGAAGTCACATATAAAATAGCTTTTTAATGCCTGGTATTCTTGAACTGTAAGGAAAGAAATATTTACATTCAATTCTGAGGGGAGTAAACATTTTCATCACCTTTTAAAAGAGTACTTTGGCGATTTCTATCATTTTAAATTGTATATACTCTTCGATTGATGTTATTTCTGTTAACATCTTATAGAAATGTTTGTGAGAGTAAGTATATGGAAATTAAGATCCCTAGTATTTGTAAAAAGAAAAGATGGTAATAATCAATCAGAATGGAATTGTTAAATAAATTTTAATACATATATATGGAATCACACAATGAAGAAGTTAAAAAAAAATGACATAATTCTAGCAGGTTTGCCTAAGGAAGCATACTATCTATTTCTCCATAATAACAATCCCAGGGTATATCTGGACAGATTGCACAAATCAAAATATAAAAATAATTTAAAAATTAGAATGTTTAACCATAATATTTAACAACTCAAAATCACTAGAATAAAATAAACATTTTGCTTTAATGAAAATGTAATTCTTTAGGATTGTTTCAGGGCTTATTTGATTCAATTTATTATAGATATGGTCATTAGATTTGACAGTCTTTTCTGTGATATTTTAGAATTTACATAGTTCTTGGTAAATTTTAATTTTGGTAATAATGGCAAAATTAGACATACTGCAAGGACCACAAAAGTGTACAGAAACGAATGAAGTAAATTATTGATACACATGCAATGTAACATTTCACCAAGACTAAAGCTAGATTATAGAAAAAAACATAATAATTTTTCTTTTTCTGTTCATAATCAATTTCAGTTGCAAAATTTTAAGTAGTTGTAGTGGTTTATTCATATGGTACCAGAATGCTGAACTGACCATTAGACTGTCTTTCTTTCTAAGACTGAGATCAAAGATGAGCTGATGGTGAGATTCATAATAGAAATCAGTTTTCTTTTTCCTTTTTCCAGTATTTTTTATGTCAGAAAGTTTGGCAACAATATCCAAAGACTCTACTCTTCGTTTTATGCAAAAAAATATTTAAGTAAATAATACTGTTCTTCTAAGAAGTAGTGTTATGTACCTGAAATCTTGGTTATTACATCATTTTGCTTACAAAAATTTTTTATTCAATTCATCATGCCTAATTGGTACTCATAAAATAAATTTAAAGGTAGATATTTTAAAATCTATATTTTTAATATTACTGACAACTGATAACAATGCTTTGCTTTGCATTCTCCCTTTAATTAAGTTTTTAGGAACTCGATGACATCAGTTCACATAAAGTACTATATTACTTTAAAAATACAACTGTGTAAAATTATAGTTATCTTTTCCACAGGGTTTACTTTAGAACTTATATCTAAATTGATCAAGTGACACCTGGCAAATTCATCTATTCAAAATTATTTCATGCATGACATGGCATTAATTTTTTAAATTTGATTTTGTCTCTTAAATCATGTGTAATATTATTTCTTATTGATGTTTGCAATGACCACGGGCTCTCTTTTATAACATTATTTGATTTTGCTATGGTTTCTATCATGTGAAGAAAATTCCTATTTTCATAATTACGAAGTATTTTGGGATGATATGCTGTAATCTAGGTATTGTCTCACTAAAATATAAATAAATTATATTATGAATTGAATGGCAAATATTTTTCTGAGTCTCTCTTCTCTAAAACATCAGTATGATGACTTATGATGTTTGGATCTTCAGAATCAAAAAAATTATAATAAACTATGTAAAAAATTCAAATTTATTTGGATGCCTACTTCCTTAGCTATAGCTCCCTGGGACAGAACCAGTGTGGAACCGGAACAACCGTATACTATGGCCTGTTCTTTAGGTCTTAATGTGGAAAGATCTTGAAGACATATTATGTGATAATTAAAGATTTAAATTTTCATGTATGATCTCAGTTATTTTCAAACTGAGTAAACAAATAGATCTGAAAGCCTATAAACAAACTGTAAATTGT
This sequence comes from Phocoena sinus, assembly GCF_008692025.1. Taxonomy (NCBI): domain Eukaryota; kingdom Metazoa; phylum Chordata; class Mammalia; order Artiodactyla; family Phocoenidae; genus Phocoena; species Phocoena sinus. Next base: position 46,125,357 of record NC_045769.1, read on the forward strand.
CAGAAGATAATAAGAACCTGGTTCCTGGCTATTTACCCTAAAGGCTTATGTGAGAAAAACGTATTTTTCTGATTTTATTATATTTATTCCTAAAGAAAACACAATGCTATTTTCCAACAATTAAAAGATTAATTAATTATTGTGTTTAGGCACAGGTAAAGCAGCATACACATATAAGGAAACTACACTATTCTGAAGATTAAAAACTCCGCAGAAACTTGAATGATGTAAAAACATTAACCAGGTTAAAATGGAGAGAAAAAGCTACAATTACATGTCTGAGCTGCTAAATGAATTCCCTAAAACAGAATGTCCTCTTCGTCTTTCTGTGGTACCCAATACCTAATCTTTATAGGTTTCAATAAATGTTCAGTAAATTATTGGGTGGATTCTTAGGACTAGATGACTGTGTTTAAGCATATCTGCCAGAAAGTGACTTATTAGAAATTTCAAAGCACAAGATTTCAGGAAGACATCCACCACTTTGCCTAAAATGGCCTGGATTCCATAATTAAACTATCAGGTTAAAAATCAATTTTTTAAACCTCAAATTAATTTTTTATTATGTTATTGTGAAATAGCTATAAACTTCATTTTTTTAGTAGTTGGTCTAAAATTATAATTATGTCCAATTTTCAACTTCCTTTTCCCCAACTTTTATAATCTTATCAGTCATTACTACATATGCTTACTAATTTGTTTATTTATTCTTTCAACAAACTTTTATTGAACCATTTTGTGAACAAGACAATTTATTATTGCACCAATTGCATTCACTAAGTTTCTTACCAAAACCCTTGCTTACCAGATATTAATATTTTTCTCAGGTAAAAAGCTCTGTTGTAGATGTTTTTTTCTGCTTTTCTTCAAGCTAAAATGGAACTTCTTACCAGAGAATACATCAAATAGTGATCTTAGATGCATTCATAGCACCTGAGATGGATACATTAAACTTAACTAACTCCTTTTTATTCATTTATTTATTTTTTAAGTTCTGATATCATCCTCATCATACAGGCTATGTCTGATGATCAGTAGAAAATGCAATGTCATCTAGATATTACTATCTATATAGAGAAAGGACAAACAACAAAGTCCTACTGTATAGCACAAGGAACTATATTCAATATCCTGTGATAAACCATCATGGAAAAGAACAGGAAAAAGAATATATATGTATAACTAAATCACTTTATTCTACAGCAGAAATTAACATTGTAAATCAACTATGCTTCAATAAAATAAATTTTTAAAAAGTAAATAAGTAGATATTACTGTCTCTACAACTTAATAGTCAGCTATTTAGAAACATTATGATAACTGACAAATTTCTTTCTTCAGTATATTCAATAAATATGCTGGAACATTGGAGCACTTGACACTAGGAAGGAAATGGAATATTGAAGACTCAACTCCACTTTCAAAATTTTTTGTGTATATTGCAAGCAAAGCAAACTAAAATAGGACAAGTCTTGTGAGAGACTAATGACAGATGTGTGCCTAGGTATTCTCACTTTTTTATTCTGTTTTGTTTTGTTTTCCTGTTATTGTTTTTTAATGCCCAAACTTTCGCATGTATTATCCACACTGTAATTGTGATTCCATCTCAGGAAGTTTTGCTTACTTTGAGATTTTAATTATTACGCTTCAAGAACTAACTATTAATGTGCAGGTTTAAAAGTAGTCAAAAATGGTCTAGTTAATCCCTTGGGTTTATGACATGACAAGAATGGGAATGAATGGTGTGATACCTGTTGAAACTCCTTCAAGGTTTTCACCCACTTGTTCTAAAAAGGGCATTCCTAATGCTGAGATATATAACGAATCAAGACTTGAAATGCACCACAGTCATTTTTTTTCTAGAAACATGTCTACTGATGTTTTAAATTTATTTATAAGCTGACCTTAGAAATTAAAACGCACAGAGCTTACTTAAGACTATCTGCCAAGTCTATTCTGCAATAAGATACATAAATCATATATAAAAATTTTCATTGTTATGGTATACTAAGAAAAATGTACCTTTTAAAATTAATTATGTGCATGAATAACTTCTTAGCACAGGTTTGACAGTAAATGCTATTAATTAACAATTTCCACTATTATACATACAAGTAAAGTTGCTTTCAGACACTAGTGACAAGATATGTTAACTGCGTTAATATTAATAATAAAATTATATTAATTAATGATGGGAATATGTTGAAAAGTACTATGGATATAATGTAGTTTAAAACAGGATGCATACAGGATTTGGCGACTGATGGAACCTGAGTTAGGATTGACTGGAATGACATGCTAGAGATTTTGGACTTGATTTTGAATGCAAGAGGAAGCCATTAAAACATTTTCGTTTTTAAAATTGCCAATGATTTTTGAAAATTTTCTTGTAGTGATTAGATTTTAAATCATAAAAAACATTGGCTTGGCAATTACAATGGTAAAAGGACTAATGGATGAGTTTGTATGAATGGATGGTTAATGGTAATTTCATAATCAGAAAAGAATATTTAAGAAGCAGTGAAATACTATGTGTGTGTTACACATACGTACTACATATATTTTATATTACATATGCTATATGCTACACACACACACACACACACGTGCTTAAAAATAGTTCTTTAAAAGTAGCTCTTGGGCTTCCCTGGTGGCGCAGTGGTTGAGAGTCCGCCTGCCGATGCAGGGGACGCGGGTTCGTGCCCCGGTCCGGGAGGATCCCACATGCCGCGGAGCGGCTGGGCCCGTGAGCCATGGCCGCTGGGCCTGCGTGTCCGGAGCCTGCGCTCCGCGACGGGAGAGGCCACGACAGTGAGAGGCCCGCGAACAGCAAAAAAAAAAAAAAAAAAAGTAGCTCTTGGTGAATGTGAGATGTCTAAATATTGTAGAAAAATCTTATAATTTTACTGATATATAAGCAATAATTTTTGAAATCCCATCTTGCAATTTATTTCTTCATTACTCAATGAACATTTGTGGAACACCTACTATGTGCCAGACAGATAATAAACAGGTATACAAACAAGTAAATGTAAAATATCAAGTTTTGATAAGCGCCATGGTGGAAAATAGATGTTTGGGAAGTGAGCAAAAAGATGGTTGAAGATTTTTTCTTTAGATGGGTTGTTAGGGAAGACTACTTTGGGAAACTGACATTTGAGCTGTGATATAAATAATGGGAAGCCAGATATAACAGTATGAAGAGTATTCAAAAAAGAGAAAATTCCATATGAAAAGATCATAAAGAAGTTAAAAGCACAGCGTATTTTAGGAATTCAAAGAAAGTTAGTATAGCTAAGACTGTTGAGAAAAATGATTATTACATGAAATAGGAATAGTAATGCGGAAGACAAATTATGCCTTCTAAGCCATGGAACTTAGATCTAATTAGATCTAAGTTAATCATTAGATCAACTTAGGTCATTAACTTAGATCATTCTAAATTCAGTGATCAAAAAGGTGTAACTTGGGTTTCCCTGGTGGCGCAGTGGTTGAGAGTCCGCCTGCCGATGCAGGGGACACGGGTTCATGCCCCGGTTCGGGAAGATCCCACATGCCGCGGAGCGGCTGGGCCCATGAGCCATGGCTGCTGAGCCTGCACGTCCAGAGCCTGTGCTCTGTAACGGGAGAGGCCACAGCAGTGAGAGGCCCGCGTACCACAAAAAAAAAAAAAAAAAAAAAAGGTGTAACTTTTCTGTGTTTTAGTTTATTCATTTTAAAAGTAGTGATAATAACTGTGCATCATAAGGTTTTCGTGAAGATTAAATTAGTTGAACTAAGTAAACTTAAAACAGTATCCAGCATAAAGGAAGTGCTCTATAATTGTTAACAATTATTTATATTTTTCTTGTTATTATTTACAATAATAACATATTGAAAGCCCTAAAAACATGTGTCAGTATTCATCATTATTCAGGAGAGAAATCAAATAGACTAGGGGAAAGATAGTAAGTATTTAGGATTTTTAAAACTTAAGTTCTCTATCACAACAGCCCTACTCTACCATTGTAGCGTGAAAGTGGTAGGAGACAATATATTTTAAAAAATGAGTGTGTTTGTGTCCAATAAAACTTTATTTATAAAAGTAAGTAGTGGGGTAGATTTGGCCTGTGGGCTATAGATGTTACTCCCTGAATTAGAGAATTATCCAACTTAAATATCTGTAGGCATCATCACAACTCCCCAAAAGGGCTGAAGATCTGAAAATCAGTCAACTTGATACTAGAAGGCAGTACTGGCGAAAATAATTGGAAACTAAAATTTATAATTTTCAAAAATATATTGCAGTTGATAGCAAGAGATAAGCATGAATTATTGCCCTTCCAAGCATAATTTGTAGTATATAACCATTTTTGACGAGCCAACCCCTGGCTAACCTGGTAACTCTCTAGAGACATGAAAAGTCTTTGCCAAGATGAGGTGGTCCTGACTCAGCTTAGCACAACTGGTCAGTCCTGCTAAAATTGATGACCTACAGAATACTGAGGTAAATAAATGTTGTTTTAAGCCACATTACACAGCAAAAATTAATTAACGTAATAGGCTTATTATCATTGCATTAAATAGTTAATATATCTTTCTTAAATGATGGCAAAACTTATATAAAACAGAATGAATACCAATAACGGTATTTAGTAAGTGCCCACTATACATAGGGACCATGCTTGAGTTCTGAGATGCACCAGGAATCAAGAGAATCTTGCCACCTACCCTCAGAATTTTCATTTGTTATGTTCAAATAACAGGTTGTTGGAATGATCCAGTCAATAGTTAAAGGTTAACGTTCTGCAGTGATAAACATCAACAATGATATAAACTTCAAAAAATTTATTTAAAGTGGCTGTAACCAAGGTGAGCTACAGTGTTTATGACATTTTAGATTTTACAGGAAATAGAAATTATTGGCCTCCCCTTTTACTGGTTGCTTCCAAAATGAAGAATAATGTTGCAACCTACTCTTTCCTTCAGTTTTGCTTTTGTGGGGTAGCTTGTTGTGACATGTATTCAATGAGCCTCTTTTTTTTTTCCTGTGAGTCTGTTGTAAGTGGGAAACGTAGGTACATGGGACTTGAGCATTTTCAAAAGAGCCTTGGCAGACTCCAGTGCTTTGAAATTTAGTTCTGTTCTCTATGCTGTAATAGTTTCCATTTTGAGTCTTATCTTCAATATTATGACTATTTTCTGTTGGCTTAGTTAAACCTACTTGAAAATTCATTGACTTATAAACAATAATACAGCTGTGTGCATAATAAGGGCCCCAAACGCATTTTACCTCTATACTCCTTTAAAACCAAAACTGAGTGAACCAAATGTCATCACCTTTGTCCACTACGTAATAATTAATAACTATCTTATTAAAATGTGTGGAATAAAATATGTTGAAAATTATCTGTTTCTCATTTCCCACTATACAGAGATTCTCCACCATATTTTTAACCAGAACTGAGATTTGCTGCACACTTCCTAAACTTTAAAATCCTGCTTTTTCTGAAATGAAGAAAATAAGAAAGAGAAATCAGCTTGTTCACAATCATGAGTATGTTCAACTAAAATTGTTTCCGTGAAAATTATTAAATTTAATATTAAACATAAAGAAACAAAAATTCCTAAGTACATTTAATGTTTGCTATTTCATAGCACCTATATTTTAACAAAATAGAAACTTAAGAGTTTTTAAATTTGAGAGTAAAAACCAACATATGACTATATGCTTAAAATGACATTAAAATGCTAAAGGTAAAATTTATCTCTATTTATGTGCACTACATAAGTAATAAAAAGATAAATTGTATGACATCAAGTAGCACTTTTATTTGTATTCATTTAGAATATTATTAGAAGTCTTCTAGTGTATTAGGTTAACATTATTTTTTAAGTTATTCCCTATATGGAGTAGTGCAGTAATATAACATTGTGTCATCCTAATATTTTCTAAAATCCCCCCAAATACTCTAAATGTCAGACGACCAAGACTCTTGCTCAGACTATCAGTCACAGATACATACCAGAAAGAAACAGACTGAAATCAAATCACATTAGCTGTTCTGTCTGTGTGTTAATCATCTTGAAAAAATATTCGGGAAAATACTCTCAGCATGAGAACTGATGAAGTATTCATGAGTTTAAGCGTTTCAATTATACATCTTTCCCCAAATTTTTGTATTAAAAAAGTTTATTATCCACATTTTTCTTTACTTTATCATAGATAAAATGGTCTAGGCTCATAATAGGCAAATCCAGTCTGTTACATTTTTTTAAACTATGATAAAACAACCATATGATTAATGAAATCTGATGTGTAAAATCTAAATGTTTACATCACATATTTTGTTTCATATTCTCAACTTTTTGATTTAAAATGTTTTGGTTTTACATTTATTCCTGTTTTTAAAATAGAAATTATGAGCCTGAGATTCTTGACTCCTGATGGTGTAAAACACCCTTGAGGTAGTTTTCTAAACCACAAACCAGAGAAAGACAGTCCAAGTAGTCCAAGTAGAGAATGATCTCTCTAGAGTAAATAGAGATCAATACTTGAGGCTGCCAACACAGGTGGAATTTGGGGTAGTACTAAAGAGGAAGGATGCACAGGGAAGGAACCATAAAACCTGCATTAAAATTTCCTTCTGATTCTTGGCCAACTGCCGAGCTGCAAATTCACAGGGTGAGACTCTGGGAGACCATCCTTACAGCTACTAGGAGGCTGAGAGCTGAACAGAGATTTCAGAGGTTGCACAATGCAGGGAAGAACTTGGAAGCTGGGTAAGGCCAGATTGAAGCGACTTAGCTGAATATTTACTAAGCATTCAATTGAGGTAAAAAGGCCATATCCTAATCCCTAGAATCATGCCCAGTTGGGCAAGTGGTGTGTCCAACAGGACGGGTACTGGCAAACCTGGAACAGACCCACCAACAAAGCTTAAAACCAAGCTTGCACAGATCCAGGGTCATCATCCAGGACGTTAACTGCTTCCTAGAACAGAATCAACACTTTCCTGTGTATAATTTACTAAAAATGTATGTTCTACTGGCTATGTATAAAATAAATAATCTCAAAACCTGCAATATGTGACTGGGATTTTATTCACTGCTCTAGTTAAACAAATTTGGGCTAAGAACTTTTTGTTCTTCTTGAAAATATCTCTTCAGTCATTCCAGCTGACCCTGCTTAAGTCAGCCTTCACCCTTCTCATTCCCCCCATAAACTGTTGATAGTGCACAACAACGTCCCCTTCGTTTTTACGTACATCATGCATTTTTGATGAGTTATAATACGGCTGTATCTGCGTTTTAACATTTCTATAATTAGATGTGGCTTAATAATCAATGGTGGATCACTATCTACTGGGAGTTTTTTTCTTTCTGGTTGATACATACAATGATAGTTGCATAAGGCTATCAATGTAGACTTAGAGTCAATGAATTATGGTAAATATGTATGAATGCAATTACTTAACAGATATTAAAAATATAACACAAAGATAAAGGAATTGCTTTAGAAGCTCATAAAAATTACCACCCTAAGGCAATGATACGTGAAGAGCAATATATCGGCATCTCAAAGATCTACATTAGACTCACTAATGGCTCTGTCATTGACTAGCTGGTAGACCTTGGATAATTTACTTCATATTTCTCGGTCTTGTTCTCCTCATCAGCAAAATTGTACCAATAATACTAGTGGACACCTCATAGGGTTGTGAGAGTTAAAAAAGATAGAAAGGAACGTGCTTAAAACAGTTCCTGGAATAAACTGTGCTTGATTAAACAGAAACCATGTTTATTACTATGAAGATGATGAAGATGTTGAGTTACCAATTTCTTGCATATATTAGCAAAAAAAGTATATTTTTAATCTTTCATTCCTAAAAAAAAAAGATGAAGGATGTAAGGAAGGCAAAAAAAGGCAGGGAAGGAAGGCAAAAGAGAGAAAGACGAGATTAAAGATGCTACTATTTAATGCAATTGGCAGATCGAAATGCATCCTCTTCTCATTTATGAAGTATAGTTGACACTAATTTCTGAGATAGTAGAGTTTCTGATCTGTGAATAAGTGCAAAATCATTATTGTTTTTCTTCCCACTAGACTGTAAGCTCCATGAGGGCAGAGATATGCCTTTTTTCTTTTTACTCAACAGAGAGGTAATAATAAAAAGTAAAATACATAATGAATAAATGTTATGCATTGTTGAATTCCAATTTCTTGAAGGAGAAAAAAACTTCCTCATAAAATTACTGTATTATACAACTTAATAACAGAAATGAAGAAATATCTCTAACATGATAATATTCAACCAGCCACCCTATTAGGTAGAAATAATTACTTCCATTTTTGGTCCCTTTTGTGTAGCACCTGTTACATTTGATTGAATTTATACATCTCTCCTTGAGGGCAGGGGCAGGCTTACTCATCTCTGGGGTGCCAGCAATCTTCACAGGGCACAGAACAGAGAAGGTGTCAGTGAATGCCTGATGGATGAATGAGCCAACGAATGGTTAATCCTGAAGGAGATCTTAAATCTGACCCTATCCTGATACTGACACTCAATCTAACTAAACCCTGACTGCAATCGGGACCTATTACCAACCTGCTCCTAAAGCTGATTCCACTACTGAGGCACAATGAACAGGGACTGATGGAGAAAGGGAAGGAGGGCAAAGCCAACAGGAATGAGCAGTGGGGAGACACTTAAAGAAAGAGCGAGGGCTTCCCTGGTGGCGCAGTGGTTGAGAGTCCGCCTGCCGATACAGGGGACACGGGTTCATGCCCGAGTCCGGAAAGATCCCACATGCCGCGGAGCGGCTGGGCCCGTGGGCCATGGCTGCTGAGCCTGCACGTCTGGAGCCTGTGCTCCGCATCGACGGGAGAGGCCACAACAGTGAGAGGACCATGTACCACAAAAAAAAAAAGAAAGAAAGAAAGAAAGAAAGAGCTAATCACTCCAAGGTGGGAAGTGGGGAGAAAGATGGAGAGGAAGGGAGAGGGGGAGGAGGGGAGAAAAATTATGACTAGAGGGAAGAGATGACAGAACAAGAAAGAGAAAAGGGAGGATAAAAAGGAAGGGTAGAAAGAAAAGAGAAGAAGGAAAGGAGAGAGAAGAAAGGTACAGAGGAGTTTTTAAGAGGGAAGGGGGAGAAAAGAGGAAGAGGCTGACTGAGAAGCTGAGAAGGACAGCACAAACCACCATAAAACAAAAGAAAATTTAATAAATCATTTTCCATAAATAATACTTCTATATTTGCTGTTTTATAAAAAAGAAACAATGAATTTTAGAAAGATTTCCAGGATCCAGATGTTTTAATGAAAAGCCTCTGTGCTTGAAAGAGTATGTTTTGGTGACTTGGAAAATCCATTCACTTAGGATAACACTTCTCCCAAAGACACTAAAAACAAGGACAGACTCAATTCCAGTAATGATAAGGTAGAGTGACAGAATATTTTGATTCTTTGCAGTTTGTATTGATCTTGAAGGTAAGTGTTTCAGTTTTACCAATTTATATAAACAGTATAGAAAAATATAAAGTCATTTTATTTCTTAAGAGGTTCATTTTCCTTTATCATTGTTTTTCATTCTTACACAATCTCTGTGAAGTGGCAAACTGGCTCAAAGAAGAGTGAAAACTGACAAAGTACATGAATGTTTCTTTCCTCTTTCTGCAGAAGGAAGACTCTGTCTTTCATGGTTTCCCACTCAAGCCACCCATTTACTTTGCAGCCACTTGCCTTGGCTCCTAACGACAAGAATTTGCCATAATTCCCAGAGACACAGCTGCATTTATTTACTGTGCTCTAGATATGCACACATCTCAAGCTGACACCTAATGAAATACTGAAATCATAAAAAAAAAAATTCAAACTCTGTGTGCTTTGGAAGAGGCCAAAAGTACAATGACCACCATACATTACACAGGCATAAAGTGAAGAGTTCAGAGGAAGGGTTGACATCGCGCATAATGAGAGAATTTCTCAGACTCCTTCACCCTGTGAGTCACTGAAGGGGAATAGCTACACAGCAATTCAACTTGCTAAATATTTTTCTCTAATATATTGTGAAATATTTAGATGTCTTGCTTAAGATTCTTGTATCTCAAAAAGTTTTGACTTTATGTTATCCTTTATTTTGAAAATGACTTAATGCAAATACTGTTACATGAAAAAGATAGCAAAAAAGAGTAGTCACTAAATCATTTATGAGTTGATCAATGAAAAGGGGGCATATGATTTTCTATATTTTTCTATAAAGTAAGATTCAATAAGCATCAAAATATATATAGTACATATTTAAAATATATTTTAATCTGTGGTATAATAATCTATATTTGTGTCTATGTATTATCATTTTTATGTACTCACAGCTTTGTTCTTTTCAATTTTATTAAAGTTTCATTTGTTATTTGCTATTTACTCTGAATTGCTTATCTTCTGTGGAACTGTTACTGATCCCTTTATCCATTTTCATGTTCTTTTTTAAAGCATTCAGTTATAAAATCAAAGTTGAAATTCATTTCTATTAGATTAGTGCATTATTGGAAATGCACTAATCAGGGAGAAAAAAACCCTTTAGAAAGGAGTGTGATTATAACTAGTTCACATTGAATAACTAGGTTTCAGAGCATTTTTAATGGTATCTTTTTTTCCCAAGCAGATTACAAATACAAAATTATCTTTATGGGCTCCAGATGTGTTGTCAAATAAAAAGCATCTCTAGGGCTATTTGATGTATTATACACTTGTTCCCGCATTTATCAGGCAGAGCAAAACTTGACCTGGCATTATATAAGATATCTTTCTGAGACTGTTAAAACCATCAGTACAGCTGCTCATTTTATGGACTCTGTTTACTAAAAAGATTCCACAGACAGTAAATACGCTGACAATGAAGACACACAGGATCTCTAAGTGCATCCAAAGAGACATTTTAAGATGTCTCCCTGGCTCCTTGGGACCTACTAGTGTCACAGTGTGAAGCTTAAGCTATATAGTTAAAAGGAAGCATACCCATTTTTTAATTTCAATTTTTCAATGTAAAGAAGACCTGAATTTGAAGCACAAATTTGCTTAACACTTTATACTTCAATTCTATAAACCAATGTATTTATGTCAGTGCTTCAATACTGACAGTACTGTCAGTAGTTTAATTTCAATATTGGGTAGTCACCAGAGAGCAATGTACATATGGTTTATTCATAGGACTGAACTTGGTTAAAATTACCACAATTTTTAAGTTGCCATATTTTTAAAATCCAAACAATTCTTCAATAGCCTCATTTCTAATTTACTTACAGTCAATTTTTATGTATAATAAAATAAATAAATTCAAATTTGATGTGTCTTTTTTTCTGCCTCAGTACATAAATATAATGTTAAAAATATACTTTCTCAATCAAAATCACAATGCGATACTACTTCATCACTAGAATGGCTAGAATTTTAAAATGGAAGAATGAGGAGAAACTTGAATACTTACACAGTGCTAGTGGGAAGGTAAAATGGCACAGCCACTGTAGAAAACAGTTTGGGGGTTCTTCAATAAGTTAAGCATACAATTAGCCTATGATTCAGCAATTCCATTGCTAGGTATATACTTAAAATAATTAAAACAGGTGTTTAAACAAAAACCTGTACATGAACGTTCATAGCAGCATTTTTTTTGCAATAGTCAAAACATGAAAACAACCCAAATATCCATCAGCTAATGAATCGGTAAGCCAATGTGGTACGTCCCACTCAATGGAACATTATTCAACCATGGCAAGGGGTAGAGTACTGATTATGCTACAACATGAACCTTGAAAACATTATGCTAACTGAAAGAAGTCAGACACAAAAGGAGACATATTGTACGATTTAATCTATATAAAATACCCCCAATAGGCAAATACATAGGGTCAGGAAAACAGAATAATTGTTGCCAGCAGCTGGAGGAGGGTGGGAATGGGAAATGACTGCTAAATAGGTATGGAGTTTCCTTTTGAGATGATGAAAATATTCTGGAACTAGATGGTGGCGATGGTTGATAACACTGTAAATGTGCTAAATGACACAATTGTACATTTTTAAATGGTTAAAATAGTAAATTTTATATCGTGTATTACGCTCAAATTTTTAAAATATATCTTGACAGCCACTTACCATATGGCCTATTGTCTACTTAAGAATTTATGCATTTGTTTACTGAATTTTATAACAATTTTCTACTGAAAAATTCAAAGCATGGCTCTTTCTACTCCCTCATGAGATTATAAAATTAAATACACTGTAGATGAATTCTGAAATGGATATGAGCTAATAATGACAAAGATAAGGGCAAACTAATATCGGCAAGTAGTGATTATCCACAATATTTAGGAAACTAGGAAGTAAACTGATGAATGGCATGGCAGAAAATGTTCACTATCCCCAATCTGTCCTCCCACTTTATGTTAATAGAATTTTTAGGTGAGAGTAGGAAGATTAATTAGGAGCCTATTGCCAACATATTTTACTCTCAAAGTTAAAACTTTGAATTATGCCATAATTTTCTCAAGAGATACCAGTGGCCTTTGTCCAGAAGGAATGCCAAGAGGCTGGACTCATTATTATTCATCATAAAGTCTATCTCTAATAGTAGAGACCATGGAAAGATTATGATTATGTACAATTTCTGCTAAAATATTCATAGTGAGAAAATTTAACCCCTAAGTATTGCTTAGGAGTGAAACATTCAAGGACCCCTATACCAAAATTTCCTATTGTCTTCCATTTTAATATCACTATCATTATCCTTTAGCTAGGAACATAATCTGTTTCTTAACTTTGCACCCCATTCAAGAACAAAAACATTTTTAGGGCTTTAGAACACAGAAATGAATGTTTTGGATCACATTGTCAAAACGAATCTATTAAAATACTGTATCCAACTTTAACTAGTTAGTCTTCTATGAGTGGAAATCTCTAGTGTCATGTGCCAAAACAAACAAAATGAAAAAGCAACTCTTAAAGGGTCTTTATGATTGTGTTTTAGATTAGTAATTGCTGTCCTTTGTTTAAACAAAAATATCCATAAAAATACTTAAATTCAGATAAAATATAAACATTTAAATTACAGTATTTTAGTCTTAATTTTTCTAAAGTTTACTTTCATTTTGAAAAAAAAAACCACTCGTCTTAAGACGCATTTGTCTACAATTTTTTTCTGATGATGTCTTTTGTCTTATTTCAATTTCAGGGTATTGTAGGTTCCCGAAAATGATTTGGGGACTATTTAATCTTTCTCTATTTTCTGGAAGAGATTGTGTAGAATAGGTATGATTTCTTCTTAAATCTTTGTTAGAACTAGCCCATGAAATCATCTGAGCCTAAAGTTTTCTTTTTCTGGAAGATTTTTAAGTAAGAATTCAATTTATCATATATGTGATTGTTCAGATTATCTATTTGTTAGTTTGTGTCTTCAAAGAATTGGTCAATTTCATTTAAGTAGTTGGATTTACATGAGTTGTTTGTACTATTATTATCCTTTTCAATGTCTGTGGAGTCAGTAACAATATTCCCTTCTTTCATTTCTTAATAGATAATTAGTGTTTTCTCTTTTTTTTCTTGGTCAGTCTGTTAAGAAGTTTATCAATATTAGTGATTGTGCAATTATTTTCTGCTCTCCTTTGCTCCTCCTTGTATATTTAGTATAAACTCACATTTAGGTGACTAAATAAAGCCCATTTCTGTGACCTACAATAGGAAACATTCTAATGTGTCATTTTAAGCAATCTGTGATATGATAAACAAAAATCTATAAACTTTGGGGTTTTTAAAATAATTTTTATTGCAGTTTAGTTGATTTACTATGTTGTGTTAGTTTCAGGTGTACAGCATAGTGAATCAGTTATACATATACATACATCCACTCTTTTTTAGATTCTTTTCCCACATAGGTCATTACAGAGCATTGAGTAGAGTTCTCGATGCTGTACAGTAGGTTCTTATTAATTATCTATTTCATATATAGCAGTGTGTACATGTCAATCCCAATCTCCCAATTTATCCCTGCCCCCTTTCCCCCTTGGTAACCATAAGTTTGTTTTCTATATTTGTGACTCTATTTCTGTTTTGTAAATAAGTTCATTTGTACCATTTTTTTAGATTCCACATACAAGCAACATCACATATTCGTATTTCTCTGTCTGACTTACTTCACTCAATATGACAATCTCTAGATCCATCCATGTTGCTGCAAATGACATTATTTTGTTCTTTTTATGGTTGAGTAATATCCCATTGTATATATGTAACACATCTTCTTTATCCATTCATCTGTTGATGGATAAAAAAAATCTCTAAACTTTGGAACAAGACTCCTAGTAAATGAAACACAACAAGACTAAACAACTTGTGTAAATAAAAAGGAAAACACTTTGGGTAGAATGACTACTCTCTCCCCTTATCCGCTAAACATAAAGAAATATTGAATTACTCTGGACATTTTTTAATAAAAAAAGTTGACAATTTTTTCACAGAATCCTGTGATCTTCAAAGTATGTACACATAAATCCTTTGAAGTGCTGTAATTATGTTTTCCCAGGTATTGAAAAAAATTCATATTATTCAATAATATCTATTTACCAACTCTATTATTTTCCATATTATCACTGCACTTACCTGTTTCTTGAACTTTAAAAAACTTTATTGATTCTGAAATCTCTTCAATTCATTCCTTAATTATTCAAGTTTTAGGTCCTGATATACATTTTTAGAGGAGAATTTCTTCAGAATAAAGTCAGTTTGGTTAAGATGTATAGTATTTGTTAAAACTAAAATTAAACTTGTTTGGAGAATTTTAAATTTCTCTTGAAATATTTGGAAAAGTTTATCAAGTTACAAGAATAGAAGACAGAAAAGTCTTAACTGATAAAGCAATTGTTTGTCTATATTTTGATATAGATAACTGTCCAAGTTTGGTAAATAAACACTTATCCACATAGTTTGGTAAATAGTTAAATTTCACAGTTATATTGATAATTTACTTTCTATTCACACCAGATAACAAAAGCAATCTTTTTTAGATTTCATTCCATGTAACCTATATGTGTTGAGGACATCAGAAAACATTTTAATAAAAGACATATTTTTCATCCTTTGGTAATATTCCTCTAACATGAAAAAATAACTTGGCATCCCATGAAAATACAACTTGGCAACCGTAGTCTCTGCTTTTAAAACATGTCCAAATCACTATGATTTCCATAAATCAGATTTAAAAATAACTCAACTCATTCCCAAAGAACTTTAGGTGCAAAAATACATAAAACTTTTTGATTTTTGAATACCAAAATGCACATTTCAAGGACAACTTTATAAACTTTTAATAAACTTAAACAGAGAAAATAGAAAATAAAATTACGTTTAAATTAAAAATACAAAAATTAAAATACAAAACTAGGCTTACCCAATTGTCTCTGAAATGCCGTGCAAATTGAACTCTTTCACTATCATTTCAAAAAACCATATGAAGTTGTTTTCCCAAAGCAATATGCATTTAAGCCTGGCATAAAACTATTCAGTTATTATCTGCTCCTGCCAATCAAACAAATGACTCTTAACAAGACCAAAAAATTGAGTGTAGTCAGTTATAAAAAAGGCATAATTTTCTTCTATATATGGCAAAATTGATTACTTAGATGAGGAAATTGTAGAATAGTGAATGAGTAATCATTAAGATTGGAATCACATAAACTCACATTTACCTCCCATCTCTGTAACAAAGTAACTTTGTCATTCGAACGTATAACACTCCTTAACCTTGTTTTCCCTGTCTTCAAAAAGGGGAAAAAAATTGTAAAAATAGTAATGAAATGATAGCCAAATTTAAAGCAGCATAGAAAAACCTTCCTGACATTTGCTTTTTGTTTGTTTGTTTGTTTCATTATTTCTCAGTTTTTTGAGATAAAGTTGATATATAATATTGTCTAAGATTAAGGTGTACAACCCTTTGATTCAATACACTTATATTGTGAAACGATTACCACAGTAGCATTAATTAATACTGCTATCATCTCAATTATAGTTTCTTTTTTTGTGGTGAGAACACTTAATACCTACTTTTTAGTGACTTTCAAGTATAATACATTATTATTAACTATAATCGACTTGCTGCACATTAGAGCCCCAGAACATATTCATCTTCTAACTGGAAGTTTGTACTCTTTGAACAATATCTTTTCATTTCTTCCCCAGTCCCTGGAAACCACCATTCTATTATCTCTTTCTATGAGTTAGCTTTTTTTAATTCTAGGAGTGTTTTGGTTTCAAGTACTACATTGAAGTTTTTAATACATTTTGCTAGTTTTTGTGTATGGTGTAACACAGTGTTCCAGTTTTATTTTTTTGCATGTGGCTGTACAGTTTTCCCAACATGGTTTATTGAAGAGATTTTTCCTTTCACATTGTATATTCTTAGCTCCTTTGCAATAAATTAATTGATCATTTATGCCTGGGGTTATTTCTGGGCTCTGAATTCTGTTCCATTGATTTATATGTCTGTTTTTATGCCAATACCATACTGTTTTTATAACCATAGCTTTGTAATATAGTTTGGAATCAATAAGCATGATGCCTCCAACTTTGTTCTTTCTCAAGATTGCTTTGGCTATTTGGGGTCTTTTTGTGATTCCATACAAATTTTAGCATTGTTTTCTATTTCTGTGAAAGATTCCATTAGAATTTTTATAGTGATTGCATTGAATCCATAGATGACTTTGGGAAGTATGACTATTTTAGCAATATTAATTCTTCCATTCCATGAACACGGGATATCTTTCCATTTATTTGTGTCATCTTTAATTTCTTTCATCAAAGTCTTAGTTTTAGCTCCTTGGTCAAACTTATTCCTAAATATTTTATTGTTTTTGATGATATTATGAATGAAATTGTTTTCTTTATTTCATTTTCAGATATTTTGTTGTTAGTGTATAGAAACACAATTGATTTCTGTATGTTGATTTTGTGCCTTGCAACTTTATTGAATGCATTGATTAGTTTTAACAGTATTTTTGGTGGAGTCTTTAGGATTTTCTATATCATCTAAAAACAAAGACAATTTTACTTCTTCCATTCTGATTTGGTTGCCTTTTAAATTTCTTTTCCCTGCCTAATTGCTCTGGCTAGGACTTGCAGTGCTATGTTGAATAAGAGTGATGAGAGTGGGCATCTTTGTTTTGTTCCTAATCTTAGAGGGAAAGCTTTTAACCTTTCACCATTGAGTATGGGTTTGTCAGATATGGCCTTTATTACGTTGAAATATGTTCCTTCTTTACCCAATTTGTTGCAACTTTTTATCATGAAAGTTTGTTGTATTTCATCAAATGTTTTTTTTCTGCATCTCTTGAGATGATCATATGATTTTTATCTTTTATTCTATTAATATGGTTTATCACATTTATTGATCTATATGTGTTGAACCATCCTTGCATCCCTGGAACAAATCTTCCTTGATCATGGTGAATGATCTTTTTAATGTGCTGTTGAATTTAGTTTTCTAATATTTTGTTGAGAATTTTTATATCTATATTCATCAGGGACATTGGCCTATAATTCTTTTCTTGTAGTGTCTTTATTTGGCTTTGGTATCAGGGTCATGATGGCCTCCTTAAATGAGTTAAGGAGGCTATGGAGGGTGTCACTTCCTCCATAAATTTTTTGAAGAACTTGAGAAGGTTTGGTGTTCATTCTTCTTTAAATGGTGGAATTCACTAGGGAAGCCTTCTGGTCCTGGGTGCTAAACTCAAATTTGTGGTCTCTTCCAGATTTGCAGATTCTGGCTGGCTTTCCGTATGTGGTCACTAACCATCTGTGAAAGCTTTCTCTCACCATCATCACTGGGAATGCACACAGGGAGCTGGCCTCCAAAAGGGTGTGTGGGTGAGATGCAGAGTGCTGGGGGTGCCTGTGGGCCAGTTAGGGGCATCCATGGGGAAGGAATCCCCAACAATTTGTGGACAGGCTTCTTGATGCAGTCTACCACACATTTAGTAGGATCCAAGTCTCTTTAATGCCCTCCAAGAATCCTATCTACCACTTTCCCAGCCTCTTTCTACTTCCCAGTCATTTAGCTCATGACTCAGTACTCTGTATAAGGTGAGAGAGAAAGGAGCCTTTTGGGCAGTGTCCTGCATGGCTGGAGAAGCCAACTGCTCATTCACAAGCTCTCATGTTCTCTTGCAGGAGAAATCACTGGCCTAGGAAGATCACCCTTGGCTTTAAGCTGTGCAGCCTTGGGGGAAGGATGAGGCAGGTAAAGTCAAACAGTTCCTTGTACCCTCTTCATTGTGCCCAAACTTGAATTTTTTGGTTCTAAAGGTGTGCTGGAACTTCTATGCTGGAAACCTAGACTTCCACAAAGGCTCTCTAAACTGCAAGTGATTGTCAAAGATAATGTGTTCCGGGGCTCCTGGATGATGGCAGAGAGGGGCTGGAGGCAGTAAATAGGCCACTGCAGATTCTACAGCTGGGAACAAAGTCTATAGGCCTAATATCCAATGCACAGGAGGGCTAGATTTCTCTTGGGTCCCTTGGTGTATGTTGCTGGATCCCGCAGATCCCACAAATACACTTTTGTCCATGGATTGATGCCAACTTTTTGTTTTTTCAGGGGATGGGAACACATAAATGAGGGATGTCATATTCAGCCATTATGTTAACTTTACTAGATTTATCTGATGTTTACTCTTGATTTCCATTCAAGGAAGTAACTCATTTAATAAACTGGTCTTATGATGAGCTGGCTTTGACTGGAGTATTTATACAATTCCTGTAATTTTTAAAATGAGAAGATCAGTACAATTTCAAGATTTCCATACATGCATCTGCCATCTTGACTAAGAATGTGTTTTTTCCAAGCAGGTTTTAATAACGCTCTTACCAGAGCTTATGTCTCTAAAGATTTGGGCTGTCAGTTAAAATAACTCCTGGTGTTAAAACTGCCACAAATATCCCTTTGTCCTATTAAAATATGTAAAGTCTATAAGACTAAACTCACAAAAATCCTGTATCTAAAATGACTATGATTACTCTGACATAAAAATTAGTGATCTGTTGCCAAACCACATAAGACTGATTTGAACTGTTAGTTCAATGTGAGTGTTATCTAAATGTGAAGTTTAAAGGTATTGATCACCACCATTGATTTATTCTTGTATAATTAATCTGTCATGGCTTTTACATCACAGGAATGGAAGGCACAGATGGAAATTCCTGGTCATTAGGACTTCCTGTACTGATCTCTTGGTCTCTCACACCAGATACTTTTTTATATGATAAAAGGCCTTGGCTCCTTTTTTCACCAAAATGGCCAGAAACGGAGAGTACCTCTTGCCCTTGAGCTTTTCAGTGTTCACTTGATCATCTGAGGACAAACACTGACCATTTGTCTACCCTACCACAGGCCAAAATGCTATCTTTCCTCCTAACTGGAAGTTAGGAAGGAGTGGGAAATTGCCTCAGGACCTGTTATAATCTTTCTTCTATTAATGTTATGGAAGATATTCCTTTGAGGCAAGAGATATACATAAGATATACTTAAGGCACTTTATTTTCTTAAAAATTCAGCACTTTAAATATTCTTATTTATTAAAAGACTTATATGCCACCTTATTGCAAAGTGAATCAAGGCAGCTAATCCTTTAGCAAGGGTAGCCACAGCAAAGTGATGCTTTGGATTTCTAAACCCACAGCATGTGTTGGATCTTATTTAAGTAGTTCTAGAAAGTTTATGGCTACCTACATCCCAAACTCAAGATATAACTCTTTTCAGGAGACCCTAAATGTTCACCTTTATATGGATGGAAGAGTTATCTTTTGATTAATACTGCTTAAGTGACTATGATCTATAGTCAGATGCTAGAAATAGGTTATTTTCTTAATAAGTCTCTGTGCCCTTATCCCTTAGTGATTCTCAGTGATTTTTCAAGCAGTCTAACTTGGCGTACTATTGTACTGAAAATTCTTCACAGATGTACCTTCAGTTTCTGATTAATTGTAAAATGTATTTGTTTCTGTAACTAAGTGTAATGATATCTTTTAGTTAGAATGGGGGTAAGAAGGGTTAGATAAAGTTGAAGTAGGGCAAAAGGAAGATTGTATTTTTAAGAGAAAAAGAATTTTTCCTCTTGCATATACAGGAAGTAGAGACAGATGCAAGACCAAGTACTTTCTAATGGGAAGCTGAAGAGAAAATAAGTGAAAGGACACCAGCTGAGGATGCTTTCGTGTACACTGGGGGATATTGCAAAAAATGGTCATGTTGTTGGAGTTGATGTCTCATTAGTGTTTTGGATCTTTAAATCTCTACACTCTTAGGATGCAAAAGTGAGTTGTAGGGATGAACTGTATCTTAAGTTTTCATGTCATCAATCATAGGTATGCCCCTGAATAACTGCCCTGTTAATGTTTCTGACGTAATAGTACTTCAAACACAAGAATGTTTTCTATTCTTAGCTGTAGTATTTGTTTTGAAACCTTGGTTTTTAAATAATATTGGGAAAAATATCCTCATGAGTACCCCCTTTCCATGAAACATGAAATTTAGCAATGTTAACCAGCCAGCCTTCCACTTTCATTCTCCGGTTCCTTATAATCTTTCTAATCAAAGGAACCTGCAAGGGGAAAAGGCACATGTACATAAGCAGACTCAAAACTTTCAAGATTGCTCTCCCAGTGAACAGATTCAGCTGCAGGCATCCGTTAAAATATGCTCTGTCTCTTGGCATCTAGGAGATATATTTCCCAGCTTTAGCTATCCAAATGCTCACACAATCTTACCTGTCTCTCATTGTGAACCTCACACTTCAAATCTAGTCCTTGCTCTCCATGTGCCCCTTGGACTTAATGCCTAGAACAGGCTTTGCTTTCCAGACTCTTGGCATGGACTGAGCCTTACATGGCTCCTTCTTGAAACCAGCACCCACTTCTAGGGTCTTCAGGCCAAGTAAGAACTTCAGGACATCCATTTGTTTCAGAGGGAGGGAAAGAAGATTAATAATACCAATTTCCAAATATCACTAATCTAGGAGAGGAAGAGAGGAGAGAGTTCCAGAGGAGTCAAAGAAGACTCAAATCTATGATGAAATCTATAGTTATGTTTGTATATTTTTGCTGAGTTGTATTGTCCTTAAAATAGCTTCACTTACTCCATCGTTCTTCTCCATGTTCAGACTAGACTTTGATCTCTCCTGATCCAGGAAAAAGATGAAAAAAGAAACAAAATATGATATTTTAATTGAATTAGGGATATTGGTGGCTGAGTGAAGTTTCATTTCTTCTTATCTCTGATAGTTTGGATTATTAGCTCTAATTCTTCACTTTCCTGTAGTATACATCCATCTCTTTGCAATAGTCTCATGATGGACAGAGTATATTTTGCAGTCTCTGGAATTTGGGGATGGCCTTGTGAGTTATTTTAGCCAATGAGATGTTCATGACATAATGTGAACAGAGGCTTAAGATGTGTTTGTGTGGATGTGTTTCCAGTCATTCACTTCTGCTTTTTTCACTATAAGATCATGTCTTGTGTAGTCACTGGTCCAAGGTAGAACATACCTAGACCCAATCTGCAACTTGGAGTCAAACCCAACTGAACCTAGACTTGATGAGCTAAACCTCCATCAACCAAAAGTCATGCAAGTATATTGTTTATGCCCCTGAGTTGAAGGTAGTTTGATACGTGCATTGTTTTGGTAATAGGTAAATGATCTACAGTCCTTGGAAAGATAAGATCCTCTAAACTGGAGAGTGGAGTAGGAAATGTTGGAGAAAACAACATGTTGGAGAAAAAAATATAATGAATTAGATATAAATGGAAGTTTCCACCATCTTTTGCCCTGCCCTACACCGATTCCATGGAAAAGAGTGGTAAATGACAGAAGTCTCTTGAAATTTTAGAAATCCAAGATGAAAGATGCCCTATGCAGATGTTTTTCAGATAGGGTCCAGGAAGATGTCAAGTCTCATTAGATAACCTCTTGCAACAGTGCTGTATGATTGCTATAGAGGGAAACTGGCAGCATGCTATTTCCAAGTATAAGGCTACCAGACCACCACCTTCTAAGAGCATCTAAAATTTCCCCCGCTCCACCCTTCTCCTGCAGAGGAAGTGGAAGTTTCCTTTAAAAGTGAGGGTTGGGGACCTGGATGAAGAGATGTCATGCAGACTAGATATCTAACCAGGAAATTGATAAGTATCCCTGTGAATGCCAGAGATGCCTTGTGTCTCAAAGGATGCTAACATGAAACTCATACTACTGTAGCATTTGCCTCTTCTCCTATAGCTTAGTATTGTCTTCAGGAAGAGGATCTGAACTACAAACCTCCTGGATCACAACACATTAAATTGATTTGGGGATGGGAGATATTACCAGGTCATAAAAGAGATCTTAGTAAACACCCCTCACACCAGAGTTCTTGTCTACCAGCCTATTTTCAGCCTTTTAGTGATCAGGGGAGGCTTTGTCAGTCATTTCAGGAGAAAACAAAGGGTCTCTCCCATTTCCTTTAGGGTCTATAAGAAAAAGCTAGCAAAGCATACTATATTTGAAAAAGAGCACAAAATCTGATATTAATACCATGAGGAAACCAGAAACTGAGGACTGTGTTGTACTAAATATGATAGCTTCCCCTCCTGAAAAGGTCTTAAGAGATTCACAAACTATATTGCACTTAAAAAATACTTAGGCACCAGATCTCCCACCTAGCAAAGATGGAATAGATTAAACTATTTAAAACATGCACACAGAATTCTTTGTAAAATTAGTTTTAAATAATATACTGTTGGTGGACAGGGAAACTTCCAAATGCAGAGACAGAGAGAGAGAGAGAGAGAGTTTTACATATATTAACTTCTTTAATACACATACAAAAAAAATCTATGCAATAATACTGTTTCATGGATAACGGTCACCAGCATCATTCAAATAGGAAGTAGAGAAGTAAATGTGAACCTATAAGATAAACATATGCACAAAATAGACACAGATCCCTTTTTACTTCATAGCTTTGAAATTCCTTATTGTTGACCCTGGTGTGGTTTTTTAATACCAGAAATTTGATTCTTTTATAAGTCTCATTGCTTTTTAGGTCTTTTTGATATGAAACTAAGACGAGTTCGTCTGTAGGATGGCATTTATTTCCTGTCATAATTTTGCATGAGACTCTACAAACATGTATTAATTATTGTCAATTACTTTGAAGTAGCACTTAACACTTAGATGTGTGTTCCCAAACTCTGTCATGTCTTAAATTCAATAGATAAAAAACTTTAAAATATTTTTTATAACCTGCATTAAATGTACAAAATGGAGGTATACAGCCTATATTTTATATCAAAGCAGATTAAATATACCCTCTCATTTGATTAATAATCTTCCAACCATTTTAATATCATGTAGAAATAAGCATATATAAAAGATAATCTTTATGTACAGTCCCAATTTAAGAATAACAGCAGATTGAAAATATGTGTTATCATAAAAACTTAGTTGTTTAATTAGTAACAACCACAAATTTTCTTTTGGCTCTTTTTACTGAAAGGATCTATGACCAACTTAAACTAGTTACCTAAATATGCAATTGCTTTATATTAATGAAGTTTATCATGTGAAAGCAGCACGGTTGATACAATATCTTATTGTCAATCTGATCAGCAAGAAGTAATAGAGCACTTTTAATACCTCTGTCATTCAAATCTGTCCCTCAACTCAAATACGGTTATCTTATTTACAATCATTTATACAGGGCTTACCAATTTCTAAGCACTGTACTAAATGTGTTACAAATATTGATGTTAAAATCTCATAGTAATCTTATGTGGTTGATACTGATGTACCATTTCCATTTCACAATGAGGAAACTGAGACACTAAGAGGGCAGGAAACGGTTGACACAGCTTTGATGACACAGCCAATGAGGAGAAGACGTAAGAATCTGACTTCTGCAGTCCACCTTCAGAGACAGTCCTCCCAATCATTACTCTCTACTCTCTATTTCTGCTGTAGTTTGCTTTTTCTATTTGTTTCACATTTTAAAATATGATAGTTTTCAATTTAAGTCATTTATAGCTACATTATATGAACAAGAAAGCATGATACCATTAAATAAAGTAAACAATAACTCTAAACTACACAAGGTTTCATATCTGTATTAAACATGATTTGAATACACTGTTTTTTAATTTGCTAATTTACTTTTTTTTCCTCTTCTGTCATACCAGAGTTATTTCAGACCGTGGGGTTTCTTTACTTAGATTAATCTTCATACTAGTCAGTACCCCTCCTTAATTATTTCTTCCAATCTATCCTTCCCTCCTTCACTCATTTTAAAACATCTTTAACTTCTTATTATTGGTAAGGCTTGATGACACGGAAGATTCTCCTTCTACCAGAGTAACTGAAATCATTGGGATGACCAGATACATGACCATAAATGGAATATTTTTGAGAATATAAGGGATCTTCTTAATAACACTAAAAAGCAACAGATATAAAATACACTCTTTGGTGCAGAGCTGAATTTATGTCTACTTGAGAGATCACTGACGTGAGATGCATCTTGAAATAAATACTTTGTTAGATGAAAACAGCGGAGAAGTGTTTCAAACGCAGGCAATAGAGTCATTAAAAGCAGGAAAGCCTGATGTATGTTTAGAAAAAGTACAAGAAGCCTAGGATGGCTGAGATAGAGGTTCTATATTTCACTGCAACAGAAGATAAATCTGCAGAGCAGTTATTTATAGTTAGAATATAGCAGACTGTGAACATCAGACTAAGGAATTCGACCTTAATTGTAGAGATTGAGAGGCATTATGTGTTTCAGGGCAAAGGATGGCAAACCAAAATATGATGAACCAAAGTTTAAATAAGATTAATCTAGTCAGTGACCATCACTGATAGGTCATGGTACCAATTAGAAGATGGATGAAATGGCTCAGGTATCAGTTGATATGCTGGGCCTGAGAGGTC
This sequence comes from Phocoena sinus, assembly GCF_008692025.1. Lineage (NCBI taxonomy): Eukaryota > Metazoa > Chordata > Mammalia > Artiodactyla > Phocoenidae > Phocoena > Phocoena sinus. Next base: position 46,150,335 of record NC_045769.1, read on the forward strand.
TAACACGTGACAATTTAGAATAATTTAATTTAATTTTGTAGTTGAGAGGAATAAAAGAAATCTCTTCAATTAGTTCTCAGATTTTTACAATTACCCCCTAATTCTTAGTAAGCAAATATGTCTGCTATTATCACTTCTATCAAGTAGTTTATGCAATGCTTTTTTATGACCCTCACATATTATCAAATATTCTCTTTGGGTAACCCTTAAAATGTCACATCTTTTATGGATTAATTCATAATTCATAAAAGTTTGGAAGTTTCCCTTGCCCATATTTTGTTCAAACACACATGATAAAAACTATTTATTATTGAGCAATATTCACTTACTTGAGTTTTTATAATACTAATGGCATTATTTTATTCATTTATTCACCACTTCAGTGCACAAGTTGTCATTGTTGGAAACACTGCCTAACGGCCCAGACTTGCCACTCCAGCGCTCCGTGCCCCAGTGCTCAGCCACTGTGCCAGAGGCGAGCGCTGTGCTCCAGGCACCGCAATCTCGAGGACACGGCCTATCTGACACCTCCGGCCCCAGAGGAACCAGCGGCAACTGCGGCAGGAGTGGCAGAAGCCGCCTCGGCACCTCACTCTAGTCCTTCCCATCGTCTCCATGAGGGCCTGTCCCGGCCAGAGGGACACTTCTTTCGTCCTCCCTCCGAGGTTCGGGGGACCAACGGACAGGCGTGGCAACAGAGGACTGGATGGTGAAGAGTGGCAAGCACACAGTAAATGGTACTTTTGAGAGCCTTCTGTGATTACCACTCACACCTTTTCCGGGGACACTTTCTTAAAAGAATGAGCAAGCACCCAGTTTACTGAGATATAATCCCAGATTCATGGAGTTGTTGCAGACCAGATACCTCTCGTCTCACTAACACTGGCCATGTGGCTGACAGGATCTTGGTGCTCTGGCTGGGTGTCAGGCCTGTGCCTCTGAGGTGGGAGAGCCAAGTTCAGGACATTGGTCCTCCAGAGACCTCCCAGCTCCACATAATATCAAACAGCAAAAGCTCTTCCAGAGGTGTCCATCTCAGTGTTAAGACCCAGCTCCACTCAAAAACCAGCAAGCTACAATGCTGGACACCCTATGTCAAACAACTAGCAAGAGAAAAACACAACACCACCCATTAGCAGAGAGGCTGCCTAAAATCATAATAAGGTCACAGACACCCCAAAACACAAAGCCAGACACAGTCCTGCCCTCCAGTAGACAAGATCCAGCCTCATCCTCCAGAACACAGCCGGCAGTCCCTTCCACCAGGAGGCCTACACAACCCAATGAAGCAACCTTAGCCACTGGGGGCAGACACCAGAAACAATGGGAACTATGAACCTGCAGCCTGAGTAAAGGAGACCCCAAACACAGCAGGTTAAACAAAATGAGAAGACAGAGAAACACACAACAGTTGAAGGAGCAAGGTAAAAACCCACCAGGCCTAACAAATGCAGAGGAAATAGGCAACCTACCTGAAAAAGAATTCAGAGTAATGATACTAAAGCTGATCCAAAATCTTGGAAATAGAATGGAGAAAACACAAGAAACGTTTAACAAGGACCTAGAAGAAATAAAGAGCAAACAAACAATGATGAACTACACAATAAATGAAATTTAAAATTCTCTAGAAGGAATCAATACCAGAATAACTGATGCAGCAGAACAGATAAGTGACCTGGAAGGTAAAATAATGGAAATAACTAAAACAGAGCAGAATGAAGAAAAAGGAATAAAAAGAATTGAGGACAGTCTCAGAGACCTCTGGGACAATATTAAACACACCAACATTAGAATTATAGGGGTCCCAGAAGAAGAAGAGAAAAAGAAAGGGTCTGAGAAATTTTCTGAAGAGATTATAGTTGAAAACTTCCCGAATATGAGAAGAGAAATAGTCAATCAAGTCCAGGAGGCACAGACAGTCCCATACAGGATAAATCCAAGGAGAAACACACCAAGACACATATTAATCAAACTATAAAAAATTAAAAACAAAGAAAAAATATTAAAAGCAACAAGGGAAAAATAACAAATAACATACAGGGGAATCCCCATAAGGTTAACAGCTGATCTTTCAGCAGAAACTCTGCAAGCCAAAAGGAAGTGGCAGGACACATTCAAAGTGATGAAAGGGAGAAAGCTACAACCAAGATTACTCTACACAGCAAGCATCTCATTCAGATTCAATGAAGAAATTAAAACTTTTACAGACAAGCAAAAGCTAAGAGAATTCAGGACCACCAAGCCAGCTTTAAAACAAATGCTAAAGGAAGTTCTCTAGGCAGGAAACACAAGAGAAGGAAAAGACCTACAATAAAAAACCCAAAACAATTAAGAAAATGGTATTAAGAACATACATATTGATAACTACCTTAAATGTAAATGGATTAAATGCTCCAACCAAAAGACATAGACTGGCTGAATGGATACAAAAACAAACCCATATATATGCTGTCTACAAGAGACCCACTTCAGACCTAGAGACACATACAGACTGAAAGTGAGGGGATGGAAGAATATATTCCATGCAAATGGAAATCAAAAGAAAGCTGGAGTAGCATTCTCATATCAGACAAAATAGACTTTAATATAAAGACTATTACAAGAGACAAAGAAGAACACTACATAATGATCAAGAGATCAATCCAAGAAGAAAATATAGCAATTGTAAATATTTATGTACAAAACATAGGAACACCTCAATACATAAGGTAAATGCCAACATCCATAAACGGGGAAATCGACAGTAACACAATCATAGTATGGGAGTCTAACACCCCACATTCACCAATAGACAGATCATCCAAAATGAAAATAAGTAAGGAAACACAAGCTTTAAATGATACATTAAACAAGATGGAATTAATTGATATTTCTAGGACATGCCATCCAAAAACAACAAAATACACTTTCTTCTCAAGTGACCATGGAACATTCTCCAGGATAGATCATATCTTGGGTCACAAATCAAGCCTTGGTAAATTTAAGAAAATTGAAATCATATCAAATATCTTTTCCGACCACAATGCTATGAGACTAGATACCAATTACAGGAAAATATCTGTAAAAAATACAAATACATGGAGGCTAAGCAATACACTACTAAATAACCAAGAGATAACTGAGGAAATCAAAGAGGAAATCAAAAAATATCTAGAAACAAATGACAATGAAAACACGACAACCAAAAACCTATGGGGTGCAGCAAAAGCAGTTTTAAAAAGTAAGTTTATAGCAATACAATCCTACCTCAAGAAACAAGAGACATCTCAAACAACCTAACCTTACACCTAAAGCAGTTAGAGAAAGAAGAACAAAAACCCCCAAAGTTGGCAGAAGGAAAGAAATCATAAAGATCAGATCAGAAATAAACGAAAAAGAAATGAAGAGAACAATAGCAAAAGTAAATAAAACTAAACCCTGGTTTTTTGAGAAGATAAATAAAATTAATAACCCATTAGCCAGCCTCATCAAGAAAAAAAGGGAGAAGACTCAAATCAATAGAATTAGAAATGAAAAAGGAGAAGTAACAACGGACACTGCAGAAATACAAAGGATCATGAGAGATTACTACAAGAAACTATATGCCAAAAAATTGGACAACCTGGAAGAAATGGACAAATTCTTAGAAAAGCACAACCTTCCAAGACTGAACCAGGAAGAAATAGAAAAAATAAACAGACCAATCACAAGCACTGAAATTGAAACTGTGATTAAAAATCTTCCAACAAACAAAAGTGCAGGATCAGATGGCTTCACAGGTGAATTCTATCAAACATTTAGACAAGAGCTAAGATCTATCTTTCTCAAACTCTTCCAATTTATAGCCAAGGGAGAAACACTCCAAAAATCATTCTACCAGGCCACCATCACCCTGATACCAAAACCAGAAAAAGATGTCACAAAAAAAGAGATTACAGGCCAATATCATTGATGAACATAGATGCAAAAAATTCTCAACAAAACACTAGCAAACAGAATCCAACAGCACATTAAAAGGATCACACACCATGATCAAGTGTGGTTTATCCCAGGAATGCAAGGATTCTTCAATATATGCAAATCAATCAATGTGATAAACCATATTAACAAACTGAAGGAGAAAAACCATATAATCATCTCAATAGATGCAGAAAAAGCTTTCAACAAAATTCGACACCCATTTATGATAAAAACCCTCCAGAAAGTAGGCATAGAGAGAACTTACCTCAACATAATAAAGGCCATATATGACAAACCCACAGCCAACCTCGTTCTCAATGGTGAAAAACTGAAACCATTTCCTCTAAGATCAGGAACAAGACAAGGATGCTCACTCTCACCATTATTATTCAACATAGCTTTGGAAATTTTAGCCACAGCAATCAGAGAAGTAAAAGAAATGAAAGGAATCCATCAGAAAAGAAGTAAAGCTGTCACTGTTTTCAGATGACATGATACTATACATAGAGAATCTTAAAGGTGCTACCAGAAAACTACTAGAGCTAATCAATGAATTTGGTAAAGTAGCAGGATACAAAATTAATGCACAGAAATCTCTTGCATTCCTATACACTAATGATGAAAAATCTGAAAGAGAAATTAAGGAAAACCTCCCATTTACCATTGCAACAAAAAGAATAAAATACCTAGGAATAAACCTACCTAAGGAGACAAAAGACCTGTATGCAGAAAACTATAAGACACTGATGAAAGAAATTAAAGATGATACAAACAGATGGAGAGATATACCATGTTCCTGGATTGGAAGACTCAACATTGTGAAAATGATTACACTACCCAAAGCAATCTACAGATTCAATGGAACCCCTATCAAACTACCACTGGCATATTTCACAGAACTAGAATAAAAAATTTCACAATTTGTATGGAAGCAAAACAGACCCTGAAAACAAAAGTAATCTTGAGAAAGAAAAACAGAGCTGGAGGAATCCAGCTCCCTGACTTCAGACTATACTACAAAGCTACAATAATCAAGACAGTATGGTACTGGCACAAAAACAGAAATATAGATCAATGGAACAGGATAGAAAGCCCAGAGGTAAACCCACTCACATCCGGTCACCTTATTTTTGATAAAGGAAACAAGAATATACGGTGGAGAAAAGACAGCCTCTTCAATAAGTGGTGCTGAGAAAACTGGACAGCCTCTTATAAAAGAATGAAATTAGAACACTCCTTAACACCATACACAAAAATAAACTCAAAATGGATTAAAGAACTAAATGTAAGGCCAGACACTATAAAACTCTTAGAGGAAAACATAAGCAGAACACTCTATGACATATATCACAGCAAGATCCTTTCTGACCCACCTCCTAGAGAAGGGGAAATAAAAAAATAAAATAAACAAATGGGACCTAATGAAACTTAAAAGCTTTTGCACAGCAAAGGAAACCATAATCAAGACCAAAAGACAACCCTCAGAATGGGAGAAAATATTTGCAGATGAAACAGCTGACAAAGGATTAATCTCCAAAATTTACAAGAATTTCATGCAGCTCAATATCAAAAAAACAAACAACCCAATCCAAAAATGGGCAGAAGACCTAAATATACATTTCTCCAAAGAAGATATATAGATTGCCAACAAACACATGAAAGGATCCTCAACATCACTAATCATTAGAGAGATGCAAATCAAAACTACAATGAGGTATCCCCTCACACCAGTCAGAATGGCCATCACCAAAATATCTACGAACAATAAATGCTGGAGAGGGTTTGGAGCAAAAGGAACCCTCTTGCACTGTTGGTGGGAATGTAAATTGATACGGCCACTATGGAGAACTGTATGGAGGTTCCTTAGAAACCTAAAAGTAGACCTACCATATGATCCAGCAATCCCACTACTGGGCATACACCCTGAGAAAACCATAATTCAAAAAGAGTCATGTACCAAAATGTTCATTGCAGCTCTATTTACAATAGCCAGGACATGGAAGCAACCTAAGTGTCCATCATCGGATGAATGGATAAAGAAGATGTGGCACATATATACAATGGAATATTACTCAGCCATAAAGAGAAATGAAATTGAGTTATTTGTAGTGAGGTGGATGGACCTAGAGTCTGTCATACAGAGTGAAGTAAGTCAGAAAGAGAAAAACAAATACCGTATGCTAACACATATATATGGAATCTAAAAAAAAAAGGTTCTGAAGAACCTAGGTGCAGGACAGGAATACAGATGCAGATGTAGATAATGGACTTGAGGACACGGGGTGTGGGATGTGTAAGCTGGGATGAAGTGAGAGAGTGGCATGGACATATATACACTACGAAATGTAAAATAGATAGCTAGTGGGAAGCAGCCGCATAGCACAGATAAATCAGCTCAGTGTTTTGTGACCACCTAGAGGGGTGGAGAGGGAGGGTGGGAGGGAGATACAAGAGTGGGGAGATATGGGTATATATGTATATGTATAGCTGATGCACTTTGTTATAAAGCAGAAAGTAACACACCATTGTAAAGCAATTATACTCCAGTAAAGATGTTAAAAACAAAACAAAACAAACAAACAAACAAAAAAGGAAACACTACCTAAGAAAGTGATATACCTGTTGTAGCACCTGAAAGGAGATATTGCTTAAGGGGATTTACTTTTTAATTAATAAATGAAACAGTAATTCTCTGTATTTCAACTCCTTACTCAAAATTTTTCTGTCTCACCGATTATGTACATGTTTTTAGTGCCTGTGTTAACATTGAACTACTTTGGTTATATAATTATATCCTGTTAGTTCAGGTCTATGCCTATTTTACATTATCTATTTGCTCTAGTTGTTCAGAATATCCTCACAAACATAATGACAATAATTATATTTTCTCACTGATTTGAACCTCTTTTAATCTAATATATTTATTTAAAATGTTTATTTTCTAAATGTGGTGTAATCATTTCCTTTTAAAATGTGAATGGATCATAAGACAGCAGTTAATGAAAAATTGGCTATTTATGGGGGGAATAGCAAATACATATTTCTTATTTTCATAGCAAATTACTGTATTTAATTGGTAACATAATTTTGCATAACATGCTAGTAACAAAATTTAGTGTTTTGCCCCCTACAATGAAGTATTAATTTAGTTTTGATCACATTAACTCTTGGTTTGCTGCTTCATTCCTGATGATGTTGAGATATCCAGTATCAGTCGTTATTCGTGAAGGATGGAACCTACTATGGTAAAAAGACCCCAGCAACTGGGAAATTGAATAGAGTGTTTGGCTCCTCAGATCATATTGAGCACTTCTAAGATGCTTGTAGTCCAAACTCAAAAGTTTGGAGAACCCATAATTTCTCCCTCTTAATATCATATGTATCTTTGGATCTTTTGCAGAATCTTCAATCAGAAATGACTAGTATTGATTTTTCTGTATCAACAAACTACATAGTTAACCTTCTATAAATATATGAAGCCTTTCTGATAGCCTTAAAAATGCCCAAACTCTCAACTTTTCTCAGGAATTGGCAATGTCTTCTCATCACCAACATAGTACCATATTACACCTTTGATGCCAAACCCTTGTCTGTATCTTCAAGTGTGTAGTCAGTGCCTGTACCAGCTATGTTGTCTCAGAAAGCAATCTTTTAAAGGAAGTCAGAGTTGAATAAAGAACAAGGAGGAAATGAATGTTGAAATCAGTTATAGCATGCTCCTGTTTACAAGATAATGTTAACAATCTGCTCTGATTCAACTTACTTGGCGGTGTTTTATAAACCTAATCTCCAAAATTCTCTTCAGCCTTCATTGAAGTTGTCCAATGTAGTCACTTGAATTAAAAGACATACAGATGTTCAAACACTGGAATTGAACTATATTTTCTTTAATATTTATCAATATTTGTTAGTCACTTTTTTATTTTATAAATTGTGGTGTAATAAGAACTTTTGCTTTATTACTGTAATCTCAATGTTTGAGAAACCCAACACTAGCAGCTTTACTGGGCTTAAAAATCTTTAGTGATGGACTTCCTGGCAGCAACATTTTTTTCCCAAGATTTAGTCCAAAGTTATCTCAGTAAACACAGCTGCAAAATCAAAACCTTACAGCTTGAACTACAATTCCCTAAGATTGAATATCAGGAAATATATATATTTTTCTAGTTTTTATACATGACTTTTAAATGAAGAAGTCAAAACCATTTTTATAATCATGAATCTCTTCTGCTTACATATCATCCCACAAAAGCAAAATATACCATGAAATCTTGGATTTCATAAAGGCAGAGCTAATAATTTATATTGGTATAATATGTATTGTTTCTATAAAATTAAACCATCAATTTTATTCTTCATAATTATCTCATTTTGCAAATGAAGAAACAAAGAGCCAAGGTAGTTAAGTAACTTCTGAGACTACCCAGCAAATAATTGTGAATAAAAGTAGGACCTCATTACTCTGAGTCTCGGTCCTCTTTCTAATGTTTCTACCAAACTCATGTTTAAAAAGTTTTATTTTCTAAATATTGCCTTCATGAATCACTAAAAGAGTAGTACTTCTATATTATCCTATACTTCACAACGATGAGTAAAATTTACTCTGTCATTTGGCCAAAGAAAGTCAAACTGTGAAGTGTTTCCACATAATAGAGGTTAAAGGAATAAATAATCCAGGAAAGATCTTAAAATATGTTAATCGTAGTACTAATGTTAGTGATAACATCCCTCTTGCCTAGAGTATAGCTCTGCACAAAGGTTTTTTTAAAGAGTAGTGTGTTGCTTGTTTACTGATATATATCTTTGAATTCTAGTTTCATTCAAAATGCAAAAAATCAACAGGTAGACTTGTATAACTATGACAAAAAATGTATAAATCCAAGCTGTCTATTCTCTCCAAAAATAACTTTTTCTCCACTACAAAGCTGTATATGATGCTTTTACAGGCATACCACAGAGATATTGTGGGTTCGGTTCCAGACCACCACAGTAAATTGGATATGGCATTAAAATGTCACATGAATTTTTTGGTTTCCTATGCATAAAAAGTTGTGTTTACACTATCCTGTACTTTATTAAGTGTGCAATACAATTATGTCTAAAAATGCACATACCTTAATTTAAAAAATACTTTATTGCTAAAAAATTCTTACCATCATCTGAGTATTCAGTGAGTTGTAATTTTTGCTGGTAGAGGGTTTTGCCTTCATGTTGATGGCTGCTGACTGATCAGGGTGGTGTTTGCTGAAAGTTGAAGTGAGTGTGGCAATTTCATAAAATAAGACAATGATGGAGTTCACTTCATTGTCTCTTCCTTTCATGAACAATTTCTCTGTAGCATGCAATGCTGTCTGATAGCATTTTAACCCACAGTAGAACGTCTTTCAAAACTGGAGTCAATCCTTTCAAACCCTGCTGCTTTATCAACTATGTTTATGTAATATTCTAAATCCTTTGTTGTCATCTCAACAATCTTCATAGCATCCTCACCAGGAGTAGATTCCACTCAAGAAACCATTTTCTTTGCTCACCCATAAGAAGAAACTCATCATCCGTGAAACTTTATCCTGAGATTGCAGCAATTCGGTCACATCTTTAGGCTCCACTTTAATTCTAGTTCTCTTGTTATTTCCACCACATCTGCAGTTACTTCCTCCACTAAAGTCTTGAGCGCCTCAAAGTCATCCATGAAGAATGAGTTAGAATCAACCTCTTCCAAACTACTGTGAATGATATTTGGACCTCTTGTTATAAATCACAAATGTTTTTAATGGCAGCTAGAATGATGGATCCTTTCCAGAAAGTTTTTCCTTTACTTTTCCCAGTTCCACTAGAGGAATCACTATCTATGGCAACTATATCCTTACAAAATGTACTCCTTATATAATAAGACTTGAAAGTCTAAATTACTTGTTATGATAGCAGGCATGAAAACATTAATCTTGCTATACATCTCACCAGAGCTCTTGGGTGACTAGGTGCATTGTCAGTGAGCAGTAATATTTTGAAAGGAAGCTTTTTTTCTGAGCAATAGGTCTCAACAGTGGGCTTAAATATCCAAAAATCCATGTTATAAAGAGATATGCTAGCATCTAGGCTTTGTGGTTCCATTTATAGAGCTCAGAGTAGATTTAGCATAATTCTTATGGGCCCTAGGATTTTCAGAGCGTAAATGAGCATTGGCTTCAACTTCAAGTCACCAGCTGCATTAGCCCCTAACAAGAGAGTCAGCCTGTCCTTTGAAGATTTGAAACCAGATATTGACTTCTCTCTAGCTATGAAAGTTCTAGATGGCAGCTTCTTCCAATAGAAGACTATTTGGTCTGCATTGAAAATTTATTTAGTGGAGCCACCTTCATTCATTAGCTCAGCTAGATTTTCTAGATAACTTGCTGTAGCCTCTACATCAGCACTTGCTGCCTCACCTCGCAAGTTATGGAGACAGCTTCTTTCCTTAAACTTCATCAACCAACTTCTGCTGGTTCAAATTTTTCTTTGGCAGATTCCTCATTTCTTTCAGTCTTCTTAGAATTAAAGAGGGTCAGGGCCTTGCTCTGGATTATGCTTTGGGAATGTTATGGCTGGTTTGATCTTCTATCCAGACTACTAAAACATCTCCATATCAACAATAAAGCTGTTTCACTTATTTTATCATCGTTCATGAGTTCACTGGAGTAACAATTTCCTTCAAGAACTTTTCCTTTGCATTCACAACTTGGCTAATTGGCACAAGAGGTCTAGCTTTTGGCCTATTTTGGCTTTCAACATGCGTTCTTCACTAAGCTTAATCATTTCTAGCTTTTGATTTAAAGTGAGAAACGTGTGACTCTTTCACTTGGAGGGCATTGTAGGGTTATTAATTGACATAATTTCAATATTGTTATGTCTCAGGGAACAGGGATGCCTTAGGAGAGGGAGAGAGATGGAGGAATGGCTGGCCATTGGAGCAATCAGAGCACACACAACATTTATTGATTAAGTTCACTGTTTTATGGGGTGGTTCATGACACCCCTAAACAATTACAATAATAACATCAAAAATCACTGATTACAGATCATCATAACATATATAATAAAGGTGGAAAAGTTTGAAATATTGTTCAAAGCAATATTTCACAGATCTTCAATTTGTAAAAAAAAAAAAAAAATTTCTTTTTGCAAAGTGCAATAAAGTGAAGTACTATAAAACAAAGTATGCCTATACTTGAAAAGTTTTTCTTTACTCCTGATACAGGCTTACATAAAACAACGTTTAGTTCTCCCCTAACAATAGTCTAGCCAAGTGGAAGTTTCCTAGTACCAGCTTGGCAACAAGCGAGTTTTCCTCTAATTATGAGCCCCCAAGCATGTGCAAAAAATTTGATATACATATGAATCACCTGGAGAATCTTGCTAAAATGTAGGTTATAAAGCAGTAGGTCTAGGGTGAGGCTGAGACTCCATATATTTTCTAAGCTTATATGATGCTTGCTGCTGGTTCTCAAATAACACTTTGAGTAGTAAGACTTTATTAGAAGGACCCCAAATGTAAAGAACTTGGAAGGTCATTCTCAATGGACTTCTCACAATACTGTGACTAGAAGATACTTGGAAAGCTCATTGATACTGGGAATTGCAAAGCTAGTGCCAAGGCAGCTGCAGTCAACTTGAGTGTATTCTCAGTACACTGCATTCCACACAGTTGAGGCTAAAGGACTGAATAATCCAGGAATGATCCTCAAATATGTTAGTGATAAATGTTAGAATTAATGCTAGCAATAAAACATACCTTTAGCTAAATGGTAGCTCCATCCAAAAAAAAACTTCATTCTATAATGTTTCTCAAACCCAAACCAATGCAAAAATATTCTGCTAAGTTTAATTTCAGGGGAAATGTCTTTGCACACACTAGGACACGTTTTAACTTTTTAGGTAATAAAACTATATACTTTAATATAGCTTTTCTTCTTATAGTTACCTGGAAACTTTAGAGACAGCTTTAAATATTATCATAAGTTTCAATTCTTAAAATGGTGACAAATATAATTTAACCTTGTTGCTTCATTTAATTTCTATTGTTTTGTATCCCTAATGTTCTTATTTTGCATAATGTTTAATCTGAAAGTGTCCCCAAATAGTTTTTAGAGGTAATCAGGAAAATAAGAGAGGAAAGGAAAAGTAAACAATAAAACAAAGAGAGAGAGGGTATATAGGAGGAAGGTAAGAAAAAAGAGAGAGAGCTTCCCTGGTGGCACAGTGGTTGAGAGTCCGCCTGCCGATGCAGGGGACGTGGGTTCGTGCCCCGATCCGGGAGGATCCCACATGCCGTGAAGCGGCTGGGCCCGTGAGCCATGACCGCTGGGCCTGCGCGTCCGGAGCCTGTGCTCCGCAATGGGAGAGGCCACAACAGTGAGAGGCCTGCATACCGCGGAAAAAAAAAAAAGAGAGAGAGAGAGAGAATGGAGACAAAAAGGAATGCTGCAAGGAAAGACAGGAGGAAAGGAAAAAGCAAGGCAGGAAAGAAAAAGGAGGAAGACAGCAAGGAAGAAATGAAAAAAGGAAGGCGTTAAGTACAAGATATGAGAAATTAGTTTTTTGTAAAATGTATGAGATTAAGGTCAAGTATTTTTCCCCCTAAGGATATATAATTGTTCCAGCACCATTGCTGAAATGTCATTTTTGCCATTGAATTGTTTTTGTATGTGAGTCCAAAATCAGTTGGGCATATTTGTGTGGGTCTATTTCTTTGTTCTCTGTTCTGTTCCATCGATCTGTATATCTATCCCTCTGACAATACCACATGGTTTTGAACGGAAGTCAAAACTATACCCCCCTTTTTTTTTTTTAATAGATCTTTATTGGAGTATAACTGCTTCACAATACTGTGTTAGTTTCTGTTGTACAACGAAGTGAATCAGCCATATGCATACATATATCTCCATATCCCCTCCCTGTTGAGCCTCCCTCCCACCCTCCCTATCCCACCCCTCTAGGTGGTTGCAAAGCACCGAGCTGATCTCCCTGTGCTATGCGGCTGCTTCCCACTAGCTGTTTTATATTTAGTAGTGTATATATGTGGATGCTACTCTCACTTCACCAAGCTTCCTCTTCCCTCCTCCGTGTCCTCAAGTCCATTCTCTATGTCTACGTCTTAAATGTCCATCGACAGATGAAAGGATAAAAATGATGTGGCACATACATATAATAGGATATTACTCAGCCATAAAAAGAAATGAAATTGAGTTATTTATAATGAGGTGAATGGACCTAAACTCTGTCATACAGAGTGAAGTATACTCTAAGTCTTAAAAGTCATATTCCTCATACTTTATTCTTTCTTTCCTTTATTCGTCCTTTCCTTTCCTTTATCCTTCCTTTCCTTTAGCAATTCAAGCTCCTTTGCATTTCCATGTGCATTTTTAGAATAATCTTGAGTATGTTGACAAAAAACATCTTTCTGGAATTTTGATTGACATTGCATTAAACCTGAATATCCTTTTTGGGAGAATTGATATCTTTACTATGTTGAGTTTTCCAATCCCTAAAAAGATATGTCTCTTCATTGATTTAAATTTTCTTTATTTCTTTCATCAGAATCTTGTAGTTTTCAGTATACAAGCCCTGTACATGTTTTGTGAGATTTACATCTCAATATTTTGTTTTTTGAGCAATCGCAATCGTCATTTT